>NW_026885481.1:0-68399 GCF_032173495.1 Musca vetustissima
CACGCCTATATCTCTAATGATCCTTCAAAAAATAAATTAAAAAAATCCACGCCTATATCTCTAATGATCCTTCAAAAAATAAATTAAAAAAATCCACGCCTATATCTCCAATGATCCTTCAGAAAATAATTTAAAAAAATCCACGCCTATATCTCTAATGATCCTTCAGAAAATAAATTTAAAAAATCCACGTCTATATCTCTAATGATCCTTCAGAAAAAAATTTAAAAAATCCACGCCTATATCTCTAATGATGCTTCAGAAAATAAATTTAAAAATCCACGCCTATATCTCTAATAATCCTTCAGAAAATAAATTTAAAAAATCCACGCCTATATCTCTAATGATCCTTCAGAAAATAAATTTAAAAAATCCACGCCTATATCTCTAATGATCCTTCAGAAAATAAATTTAAAAAATCCACGCCTATATCTCTAATGATCCTTCAGAAAATAAATTTAAAAAATCCACGCCTATATCTCTAATGATCCTTCAGAAAATAAATTTAAAAAATCCACGCCTATATCTCTAATGATCCTTCAGAAAATAAATTTAAAAAATCCACGCCTATATCTCTAATGATCCTTCAGAAAATAAATTTAAAAAATCCACGCCTATATCTCTAATGATCCTTCAGAAAATAAATTTAAAAAATCCACGCCTATATCTCTAATGATCCTTCAGAAAATAAATTTAAAAAATCCACGCCTATATCTCTAATGATCCTTCAGAAAATAAATTTAAAAAATCCACGCCTATATCGCTAATGATCCTTCAGAAAATAAATTTAAAAAATCCACGCCTATATCTCTAATGATCCTTCAGAAAATAAATTTAAAAAATCCACGCCTATATCTCTAATGATCCTTCAGAAAATAAATTTAAAAAATCCACGCCTATATCTCTAATGATCCTTCAGAAAATAATTTAAAAAAATCCACGGCTATATCTCTAATGATCCTTCAGAAAATAAATAAATTTAAAAAATCCACGCCTATATCTCTAATGATCCTTCAGAAAATAAATTTAAAAAATCCACGCCTATATCTCTAATGATCCTTCAGAAAATAAATTTAAAAAATCCACGCCTATATCTCTAATGATCCTTCAGAAAATAAATTTAAAAAATCCACGCCTATATCTCTAATGATCCTTCAGAAAATAAATTTAAAAAATCCACGCCTATATCTCTAATGATCCTTCAGAAAATAAATTAAAAAAATCCACGCCTATATCTCTAATGATCCTTCAGAAAATAAATTTAAAAAATCCACGCCTATATCTCTAATGATCCTTCAGAAAATAAATTTAAAAAATCCACGCCTATATCTCTAATGATCCTTCAGAAAATAAATTTAAAAAATCCACGCCTATATCTCTAATGATCCTTCAGAAAATAAATTTAAAAAAAATCCACGCCTATATCTCTAATGATCCTTCAGAAAATAAATTTAAAAAATCCACGCCTATATCTCTAATGATCCTTCAGAAAATAAATTTAAAAAATCCACGCCTATATCTCTAATGATCCTTCAGAAAATAAATTTAAAAAAATCCACGCCTATATCTCTAATGATCCTTCAGAAAATAAATTTAAAAAATCCACGCCTATATCGCTAATGATCCTTCAGAAAATAAATTTAAAAAATCCACGCCTATATCTCTAATGATCCTTCAGAAAATAAATTTAAAAAATCCACGCCTATATCTCTAATGATCCTTCAGAAAATAAATTTAAAAAATCCACGCCTATATCTCTAATGATCCTTCAAAAAATAAATTAAAAAAATCCACGCCTATATCTCTAATGATCCTTCAAAAAATAAATTAAAAAAATCCACGCCTATATCGCCTATATCTCTAATGTTCCTTCATAAAATAAATTTAAAAAATCCACGCCTATATCTCTAATGGTTCCTTCATAAAATAAATTTAAAAAATCCACGCCTATATCTCTAATGATCCTTCAGAAAATAAATTTAAAAATCCACGCCTATATCTCTAATGATGCTTCAGAAAATAAATTTAAAAAATCCCCGCCTATATCTCTACTAATCCTTCAGAAAAAAATGTAAAAAATCCACGCCTATATCTCTAATGATCCTTCAGAAAATAAATTTAAAAAATCCACGCCTATATCTCTAAGGATTCCTCATAAAATCTATTTTAAAAATCCACGCCTATATCTCTAAGGTTTCCTCATAAAATCTATTTTAAAAATCCACGCCTATATCTCTAAGGTTTCCTCATAAAATCTATTTTAAAAATCCACGCCTATATCTCTAAGGATTCCTCATAAAATCTATTTTAAAAATCCACGCCTATATCTCTAGGATTCCTCATAAAATCTATTTTAAAAATCCACGCCTATATCTCTAAGGATTCCTCATAAAATCTATTTTAAAAATCCACGCCTATATCTCTAAGGATTCCTCATAAAATCTATTTTAAAAATCCACGCCTATATCTCTAAGGATTCCTCATAAAATCTATTCTAAAAATCCACGCCTATATCTCTAAGGATTCCTTCAGAAAATCTATTTAAAAAATCCACGCCTATATCTCTAATGTTCCTCATAAAATCTATTTAAAAAATCCACGCCTATATCTCTAATGATGCTTCAGAAAATAAATTTAAAAAATCCAGGATTCCTCATAAAATCTATTTAAAAAATCCACGCCTATATCTCTAATGTTCCTCATAAAATCTATTTTAAAAATCCACGCCTATATCTCTAATGATTCCTCATAAAATCTATTTTAAAAAATCCACGCCTATATCTCTAATGATTCCTCATAAAATCTATTTAAAAAATCCACGCCTATATCTCTAAGGATTCATAAAATCATTTAAAAAATCCACGCCTATATCTCTAATGATCCTTCAGAAAATCTATTTTAAAAATCCACGCCTATATCTCTAAGGGTTCCTCATAAAATCTATTTTAAAAATCCACGCCTATATCTCTAAGGGTTCCTCATAAAATCTATTTTAAAAATCCACGCCTATATCTCTAAGGGTTCCTCATAAAATCTATTTAAAAAATCCACGCCTATATCTCTAAGGATTCCTCATAAAATCTATTTAAAAAATCCACGCCTATATCTCTAAGAGTTCCTCATAAAATAAATTTAAAAAATCCACGCCTATATAAAATCATAAAATATTTTAAAAATCCACGCCTATATCTCTAAGTGTTCCTCATAAAATCTATTTAAAAAATCCACGCCTATATCTCTAAGGGTTCCTCATAAAATCTATTTAAAAAATCCACGCCTATATCTCTAAGGGTTCCTCATAAAATCTATTTAAAAAATCCACGCCTATATCTCTAAGGGTTCCTCATAAAATCTATTTAAAAAATCCACGCCTATATCTCTAAGGTTCCTCATAAAATCTATTTAAAAAATCCACGCCTATATCTCTAAGGGTTCCTCATAAAATCTATTTAAAAAATCCACGCCTATATCTCTAAGGGTTCCTCATAAAATCTATTTAAAAAATCCACGCCTATATCTCTAAGGGTTCCTCATAAAATCTATTTTAAAAATCCATGCCTATATCACTAAAGGTTCCTCATAAAATCCATTTTAAAAATCCACGCCTATATCTCTAAGTGTTCCTCATAAAATCTATTTAAAAAATCCACGCCTATATCTCTAAGGGTTCCTCATAAAATCTATTTAAAAAATCCACGCCTATATCTCTAAGGGTTCCTCATAAAATCTATTTTAAAAATCCACGCCTATATCTCTAAGGGTTCCTCATATTTCTATTTTAAAAATACACGCCTATATCTCTAAGGGTTCCTCATAAAATCTATTTTAAAAATACACGCCTATATCTCTAAGGGTTCCTCATAAAATCTATTTAAAAAATCCACGCCTATATCTCTAAGGGTTCCTCATAAAATCTATTTAAAAAATCCACGCCTATATCTCTAAGGGTTCCTCATAAAATCTATTTAAAAAATCCACGCCTATATCTTTAAGGGTTCCTCATAAAATCTATTTAAAAAATCCACGCCAATATCTCTAAGGGTTCCTCATAAAATCTATTTAAAAAATCCACGCCTATATCTCTAAGGGTTCCTCATAAAATCTATTTAAAAAATCCACGCCTATATCTCTAAGGGTTCCTCATAACATCTATTTTAAAAATCCACGCCTATATCTCTAAGGGTTCCTCATAACATCTATTTTAAAAATCCACGCCTATATCTCTAAGGGTTCCTCATAAAATCTATTTAAAAAATCCACGCCAATATCTCTAAGGGTTCCTCATAAAATCTATTTAAAAAATCCACGCCAATATCTCTAAGGGTTCCTCATATAATCTATTTAAAAAATCCACGCCTATATCTCTAAGGGTTCCTCATAAAATCTATTTAAAAAATCCACGCCTATATCTCTAAGGTTTCCTCATAAAATCTATTTTAAAAATCCACGCCTATGTCTCTAAGGGTTCGTCATAAAATCTATTTTAAAAATTCACGCCTATATTTCTAAAGGTTCCTTATAAAATCTATTTTAAAAATTCACGCCTATATCTCTGAAGGTTCCTCATAAAATCTATTTTAAAAATCCACGCCTATATCTCTAAGGGTTCCTAATAAAATCTATTTTAAAAACCCACGCCTATGTCTCTAAGGGTTTCTCATAAAATCTATTTTAAAAATCCACGTCTATGTCTCTAAGGGTTCGTAATAAGTTCAATAATTTCAACTTGGGGATATTACGTACAAACCTCTATGATAATTTTTGTCAATCCGTTTTGAATGCCAATGGGGAAAAAGTTTGCAACAGGGTTCCCTTTTCTTAAAGTACATTCTTCCCTCTGTTATATTTCCCTTTTCACTTTTTTCGCACAAAATACGAATTGAGTGAAACAAATTTATCATTAGCATCCATCAATGAACATATCTGAACAACAACTACATTCACATACATACGAATATAATACATACAACAAAATACAGATGTTTGGACCAACCAAACCAACACAAACATTAGCTAACACATGCGGAACAAATTTACTGTTGCTATTTGTGGTAATACGCAACGACGACGTTGATGTGGATGATGTTACCAATACTGCAGAGTCTGATGAGGTTGGCCGGAAGGCACATAATGTAAATGGAAATCACCACCACCACCACAACCACTACTACCATCACAATCATTCACATCATCGTCGTCATCATTATCACGAAATGGAAAAAGGAAAGATACATGACCGGAAGCTGAATGAATGTCTACCTACAACATACACACACATACGTACGGTGTACACGTGTGCGTATGTATTTTTCGGACAGGATAATTGCATGTTTGCTATTTCCATTAGCGCTGGATATTGTAAATTCCAAACGAATGAACGAAAAAATCGAACAAATTGCTTGCATTTGTTATTGGCAAACTATACGAATGGAATGAGAAAGAGGGAAATATTGAACAGAATAAGGCAATCATTGCAGGGTTATGGATTTTTATATATTCTTAGATTGCAACGCAATCAAAAGATATATGCAATGGAAGAAATATATTGAAAAGAAATTTTTATTATAATGGGGAAAATATTTATTTTTTATATTTTTCTCGAGAAAAATAGATAAAAAAGAATATGGCAAAGGAATAATAATAAATTACAATACATATAATATGGTTTCAACATACGTAGGCTTGAGGGATCATGAAAGCGATAGATACATAATCTTGAAATTTTAAGGAATATTTTTTGAGGAAACCGAAGAGACCTAAGCAGGGATTGTTAAAGAACATTTGTGAAGGAACCCTTAGAGACATAGGCGTGGATTTTTAAAATAGATTTTATTAGGAACCTTTAGAGACATAGGCGATGATTTTTAAAATATATTTTTCTTAGGAACCCTTAGAGACATAGGCGTGGATTTTTAAAATAGATTTTATGAGGAACCCTTAGAGATATAGGCGTGGATTTTTAAAATAGATTTTATTAGGAACCCTTCGAGACAGAGATGGCTTCGAAATTTTACACATACATTACTAATGCTCTTTGGATTGAAATGACCCACGTTTTTGATACAACCCCCATATGGCGGTACACCCCCATATTTAGAATTTTTTGGGTTCTTATTAGATAACAACTGTTATGGTCAATATCCGTTCCTCCGAAATTTTAATTTTTTTTACTATGGGCATGTTTTTAGATGTAACATGGGGCTTCTTCCCATACAAGAGCTGGAGGTCTTATTCGCCTGAATGAGCTAGAAGTATTTTTCTTATAGAAGAGGTGGAGGCATTTTTATATAGAAGAATATTTTTTATAGAAGAGCTAAAATTCTTCTTATAGAATAGTTGAAGGTATTCCTCTTATAGAAGTGCTGGGGGTCTTCTTATAGAAGTGCTGGGGGTCTTACTCTTATAGAATAGCTGGTGTCTCCGATAGAATACCTGGAATTTATCAAATTTGATGTGGCAAAGATGTGTCCCATCGAAATATTGGTTTTGGACTCCATGTGGCAGTGGATCAAATCCGTTTCAGACAATTTGGAGTCTGTTTGTAGCTATCGAAGAGAGTAACCGATTTCATCCAAACTGTGATTTCTTCCAAAATTAAATCCAGTTCAATAAATGGGGAATATCGGTCCACTTCTTGTGCTATCTCTCCTACAAGGTGCACAGAAATGTCAAAATATTTATACTCTACACAACTATGTTGTCAGGGTATTATAGCGTTGTGCAGCCCCAAAAGTTGGTAACGCCGCGAAATATTGGACCTAGACCCACCTTTAAATATACCGATCGTCATATCTCGACTAGCTGAGTCGATCTAGACATGTGTGTCCGTCCGTCTGTCCGTCTGTCCATTATAATTTGTAAACACGATACAGGCCACAGTTATGGACCAATCTTAACAATTGCATGTAGGATGGGTTCTGGCCAATGAAAACCCCTATTGTTTTTGGAAAAGATGGGTTATTATTTAGGGGATGAAATGGACCAAAACTAAATTTGTGTCAGTTTTCTGATCGCTCCAGAGGCCGCAATTACGACCCAAACACCGCGAATTTTTGCACGAAGGAGTGGATCGGGCCAAAGAATAAGTATGGCTGTTTTGATAAAGATCGGTCAATATTTAGCGGGTCAAATGGACCCTGACTTTTGTGTGAAAAATCACAAAATTTGTATTCTATGGGGTATATATTTGCACCTGAAGGTCCTTGACCCGAGAAGTTGATAGTATGTTCAAGAGGAGTGGTTGACCTTTAAATTGATACCAATTATATTTTCGTATGTACTCGGATGCGGGACTTACACATAAATATTTACAGGTGCTTACGTATTCATATATTATTTAATAACCCATTACCACACTAGAGGGCGGAAATATAGCGCTGATCGCTTTGAAAATTTCCATGAGGTTCAAGTTATGGTCATCGACAACGCCTATAATTTTCGGTGATGATCAGATAATAATTTTGGGATGAAGTGGACCGAAAACTTATTTTTTTTTTTGGTGTTGTTTTCGAGTCGATCTATAGGCCAAACTTGAAAGCCGAACATAACAACACAACCCACGGCAAAGGGAATCTGGACAAGTGATTAGAAGGGCTGTACTGAATATTTGTAATATTTGTTGATCTCTAGTCGGTCAAGAGGGTTCAAATATCGCGAAATATTGCCCAAGCTCAGAATATAGAACCACAGAAAGTTATAGTTTCGTGGAAGTTGTGTAGGGTATCATATGGTAGACCCCATCCGACTATTCTGCTCCGCTCACTGGTCAATATTTGCGAATGAAATTTACGATTTGATGCACATCGTTGTAATTTTTACAAACTTTAAATCTAATATGGACCCTTCCTTCAGGTAACTCCCCTACAAATAGTGACAATTTTTTAGTCCAATATCAATCGAATGAATTGTCAGAATTGATACAAACTGGACATATCGTAATAATTCATTCAAACTTAAAGCAAGTTCAATGATGGGAATACGGGTCTATTACCTCTAACATCTCCACCAAAAAGGTCAACATTTTTAAATCTCATATGAAGCGAACGGAATACCCAAATTTCGTCCAACCTTTGTCCATCATAATATTTTTAACAAGCCTTGATCAAGTATGAAGATGGGACCGACCAGTTCGCTCCTTTTGGTGTCTCCCACACGAAGTATAAAAATGTTGAACTTTTTTACATCCAACATGAAACGAATGAAATGCTCGATTTGATCCAAACTTTGCACATTTTTTCCAATCTCATCATTGCCCATCATTGATTAATGTAAACCCCTATAATGCCGTGTAGAATAATGCACTTCCAATTTTGTTTGTAATTGCATAAATTATTAAAATATTTATAGTAACATAAATAGATTCCAAGAACATCATTTCAACCACATTTGGCAAACTGCATTTGCAACATCTAAAATATTCATAAGTCAAGGGTTTAAAGTGTGCCTTCAACTTCACTCAGCACACCGGGAAGCATAAAAAAAAACTTTTTTCGTATCCTTTTGGTGAATGCCTGTAGCTTCAAACATCTGTTTTTGCCACTTTTATAACTCAAACCGAAAATAATTTTTTTTGGGGTATATAAGACCAACAGAACAAAAATCAAGCCTACAAACCAACCACCCACAGTAAGACATCATCATCACCAACCTTCTCAACATCATCATCAGCAGCACCCAGCTGCAAAGGTTTCTAGTTTCGATATCAGCCGCTTCATGAAATATTCCCAGCTTCCTGGGGTTAATTTTCGTCGCTGTTGCTGCTGCTATGTTTCTGTCGTTGCCATGTTTCTGCTGTTTGATGTTTGCAAATGGGATTTGTTCGGAACATTTGTGTTTGTTTTCAAAAGTTTTTGGGGATTGGGATGATGATGGGGCGTTTTTCTGGATGTTTGTTTGCCACATTTTCACTTGTTGTTGATTTTTCATTTTTAGAAATTATTCTGCTGTTGTTCGTTCGTTTGTTTATAATTTATTTATGGGAAACATTTGGGGAGGTCTGACAATAAAATTTACCTCATCACATTTTTATTACCAACATTAAATAGAGAAATGCATGACAATTTTTGTGGTATGGTTGTTTATTTAGGATGTTGCCGATAATACTGTTGATTATGACATTTGGATGGGTGTTCAAGTAAAATTACCTCATAGGTAATGAATGGAGTACATATTTGTTTTAGTAGTAGTGACAAATTAATGTAATTAAATTTTCTCGATTTTTATACCCTACACAACTAGGTTGTCAGGGTATTATAGCTTTGTGTAGCCCCAAAAGTTTGTAACGCCGCGAAATGTTGGTCCTAGACCCACCTTTAAGTATACCGATCTTCATATCTCGACTAGCTGAGTTGATCTAGACATGTGTGTCCGTCCGTCCGTCTGTCCATTATAATTTGTAAACACGATACAGGCCACAGTTATGGACCAATCTTCACAAAATTTTGCATGTAGGATGGGTTCTGGCCAATGAAGACTCCTATTGTTTTTGGAAAAGATCGGTTAATATATAGGGGATGAAATGGACCAAAAACTTTATTTTTGTCTGATTTTCTGGTCGCTCCAGAGGCCGCAATTATTGCCCAAACACCGCGATTTTTTGCATGGAGAATGGGATCGGGCCAAAGAATAAGCATGCCTGTTTTGATTAAGATCGGTCAATATTTAGCGGGTCAAATGAACCCTGACTTTTGTTTGAAAAATGACAAAATTTGTATTCTATGGCGTATATATTTGCCACTGAAGGACCTACACCCGAGAAGTTGATAGTATGTCCAAGAGGAGTGGTTGACCTTTAAATTGATACCAATTTTATGGTCGTATGTACTCAGATGTGGGAGTTACACTTAAATATTTACAGGTGCTTACGTATTCAGACATTATTTAGTAACCAAAAACCATATATAGCGCTGATCGCTTTGAAAATTTCCAGTTATTGTCAAGGACAAGTAGACCGAAAACTTAACTTTTTGTGTCTTTTTTTTTTAGTCGATCTATAGGCCACAATTGAAAGCCCAACATCACAACATAACCCACGGTAAAGAGAATCTGGATATGTACAGCTCTCGTCTACTGAATATTAGTAATATTTGTTGACCTTTAGTCGGGATTCAGGAAGGTGCAAATAACGCAAAGTTAGATTTTCGTGGAAGTTGTGTAGGGTATTATATGGTCGGCCCCGTCCGACTGTACTGCTCCGCTCACTGGTTTATTTTTAAGATTTTAAATTGGCTGGTAAATGAATGCCAATGCATTTTAAGGTTTGTAAGTTTGCACATATATATTTGAAGATTTAAAAAAGAAGAAAAATAATTTACCAACATTTTTTGTTGTTGGTTTGTTGTTGTTTTTTGTGTTCAAAGAAAAGTCCTTATTTTCGATGGCGGGTATGATAACTCCTCACTGGAACATCGGAATCCGAAAATACTAACGGTGTTAGAAAGAGGGCACGTCTGGCTCTCGTATGAACTAGGATTATTGACTTCGCTCTAAAATTAACAAAATGACAGACCTTTAAAAAAATAGTGTTGGAAAATCGCAGATTTTTGACCAAAAACCAAGTTAAAAAATAAGGAAGATCTTCACCGAATGGCTTTATCGTAGTTCATACGATAGCTATACACTCACAGAGAAACGTGTAAAAATTTGCCCGCCATTCGCAAAAGAGAAAAACGTGTTTAAAGTTTGAGAAGCCCTTTAGCCGTCATTTGATGCTGACACAATTAATCGGCTATATCTTCAAGAGTTCTTGAGATTTCACTTGAAATTTTGTAGGGACATTCTTGAATTAATGTAGTTTCGAATTAAATCAAAAAAATTTTTGACACCGAGAATGGGGTGTCCCCTTAACCCAACGAATAACCCATAATAAAATATTTCCCAATAGTTGTCGATAAAAAAGGATAGCAATCTAAATAAATATATTATTAGGGGATGGGTGTATGAGTGGTTTACAGTCATAGTGCACAGAACATGCATTAAAGCTAGGTGATTGATGCAGGGGATAAAAGGATCCACAGTTGTTGCCTAAAAATTACCATTTTTTTTGAGTGTATATACACTTTCATACGCCAAAAATGTGCCTCGTCGAAATATTGGTTTTAGACGCCATGTTTCTTTGGGCCAAATTCGTTTCATCCAAACATTGCACATTGTAATATTTCTTGCAAACATAGTTCACAAAATAGTCAAAATTGTGCTAAAAATTCATCTAATAATACCATGCGAACGGACTATCCGATTTGAACCAAATTTTGTACAAGCTATTTCCTTCACCAATCCGATTTGAACCAACCTTTGCACAACCTATTATTTTTTCAAGGCCCGAATCCCGAATGTGGGGTCAGTCGGCAGTTTCTTCTGATGCCTCCCCCACAAATGGGCAATATTTTGTAAACATGAAAATTTAATTTGAAGCGAATTTTATAACCGATCTGATCGCAATTAAATCTGAAACATCTTAAAAAGTATAGGTTCAGATTTAGTTACAGCTCCCATATATATTTTCGTCCAATTTTATATATGTGGTGCGCCAAAGTCTCTACATATATTTCGATTTGCACGAAATTTAGTATGGCGTACTGAATTAAGTGTAGAATGATGTTTGTTAAGTTTCGAGAAAATCGATTATGATTTAGATATAGCTCCCACATATATATTCTTCCGATTTAATGTAAATGGTGCACCAAAGTCCCTATATCTCTCGATTTGCAGGAAATATTATCTGGTCACCACTAATAACAATGATTGTCGGACTTGACAATAACCGAACTTCATGCCAAGCCATCAGAGCTATCTAGTTGGATAATGGTAATCTATTTTTTAACGGAAAAAATAAACGTTGATTTTTAACTGTTAAAAATGATTTTTATTTTTTCTCAGTTCAAAATTATTTTTTAACGGAAAAAATAAACGTGATTTTTAACTGTTAAAAATGATTTTTATTTTTTCCGTCAAAAATAAAAGTCTTTTTGGGATTTTTATTTTTTCCGTCAAAAATAAAAGTCTTTTTGGGACTTTTATTTTTTCCGTCAAAAATAAAAGTCTTTTTGGGACTTTTATTTTTTCCGTCAAAAATAACAGTCTTTTGGACTTTTATTTTTTCCGTCAAAAATAAAAGTCTTTTTGGGATTTTTATTTTTTCCGTCAGAAAATAAAAGTCCTTTTGGGATTTTTATTTTTTCCGTCAGGAAATAAAACTCTTTTTATGTAAAGAAGTTTATACAACTTGTAATCAGTTATAAAATTACAATTTATAAATCTCTGTCCTTATTACAACAACTGTACACATAAGTAATCAAGATCAAAGGTAAAAAATATTTGTTATAAATTTTTAAAAAATAGTCTAGTGTACCAAATCATGAATATAAATTAAAGAATCATTCCCCTGACTATTAGGTCAAAGGTTATATAACTGGTACCAAACTCTATATGTTTATTTACGTAAAAAGACTTTTATTTTCTGACGGAAAAAATAAAAATCACAAAAAGACTTTTATTTTTGACGGAAAAAATAAAAGTCCCAAAAAGACTTTTATTTTTGACGGAAAAAATAAAAGTCCCAAAAAGACTGTTATTTTTGACGGAAAAAATAAAAGTCCCAAAAAGACTTTTATTTTTGACGGAAAAAATAAAAATCCCAAAAAGACTTTTATTTTTGACGGAAAAAATAAAAATCATTTTTAACAGTTAAAAATCAACGTTTATTTTTTCCGTTAAAAAATAATTAATTAAAGTGGATTTTTTTTATTTAGGTCACATAATAACAGTTATTTTTTACCTGATTTGATATAAGTTATAACCGTTACGGTCCCTGGAGTAAAGTGATTGACTGACTGACTTACTGATTGTCTTAATGATTACGCCCAGACAAAACAACTGAATCTAGAATCACTCTTGGTCTAAAGGTGCCACATAATGCTGGGTTTTCGGAAATTCGTACTAGAACGGTACGAAAAGTACTAAATACGATACCATTTGTAATTGCCAAACCGGTGGAGCTAGAACTCTGACATTTACATTGAGGATTATTGATGGAGTGTAGGATAGTTGTACCAAAGGGTTTTTGGACATTCGAACTGTAAGTATCCGAAAAGTACTAAATTGTTTACAATTTCGTAGCATGTGAACGGATAGAGCTAAAAACTTGAAATTTGGAATATGAATCAAGGTTGAGAAGTAGGGTCGATATAAGGAGGTGCTTTCGAAAGCGTGTACTCATGTATACGAAAAGTATTGAATGGTACTATATTTGGTACAAATTTTAATTGGAAGTACGAATGGAGCAGGAATCCTGAAATTTGAAATTAATATTACCGCAGGTGTCTAGGATTGGAATATCCAAGTAGTTTTAGACATTTTTTACTTCCGTGTACGAAAAGTACTAAATCGTGGTATAATTGGTACGATTTGGATTTGGGTGAACCTATAGAACTGGGATCTTGGGAATTTGGAGTTAGGATCATTGTTGGGGTGTATGATTAGGTTATGTAAAAAGTTTTAGAAATTCGTACTAATATGTACTAAATGTTACCAAGTTTGGATTTGGGTAAACCGATAGAGCTGCAATCTTGATATTTAAAGTTAGGATTATTGTTGGGGTGTTAGATTAGGCTATGTAAAAAGTTTGGAAATTCGTACTAATGTGTACTAAATGGTACCAAATTTGGATTTAGGTGAACCGATAGAGCTGGAATCTTGATATGTGGATTTAGGATCACTGTTGGGATGTTGGATTGGGGTATGTAAGAACTTTTTGGAAATATCTACTAATGTGTACTTAATGGCACATCATTGGGTACAAATTGGATTAAGAGTGAATCGATGGAGCTGGAATCCTGAAATTGGGTAAAAAGATTTCCTTTTTTGTATGTTGAAGGTAGTAATGAAAATTTGTTCTTATGTGTACTAAATGGAAGTAGTTTTGGGATACGTACTATAAGAAAACATAGGTACTTAATGGTTGTAAAATTTTAACAAGTGTTGGTATTGGGGTTTAAACACTTCCCACATTCGCTAATGAAGTAGCGGGTATGTATTATAACTCCCACATTCGAGTACATACATCAACTCTCCGGTATACATCTCTCTGGAGCACATGTATAGACAATATAATGCTTGTCCCGCTAAATATTGACCGCTCATCATCAAAACAGTCATGCGCATTCGTTGGCCAGATCGCCTTCGCCCTGTAATTTGGGAATGATCTGTTTTGGTCCATAGTGATCGTCTTTCAGGGTTGGCACATAACTGTGGCCTGTACTTTGTTTAAAAATTATAATGGACAAACTGACGCTCACAAATCTGTAGATTGACTCAGTTAGACGATATATAACGATCGATATACTAAAAGTATACAGTTGCGGATCTTACAGCCCCAAAAGTAGTTTATGTTTTTTGGTGACCCCCCTAAGTGAGTCCGCAATATTTATGATAGAGCCCCCATATAACGGTCCCCCAATATTTGGTATTTTAGTCACGTTTTTCAAACGAACTGACTGTAAGTCCCAATTTATATTAGGCGAGTTTAAATGCGGTCTTTGTTTGAAGGAGAGAGGGGCAAGGGAAATAGAAATTGAAAAAAATTGCTCGTACCGGCAATTTACTGGCAATTCGTTTTGTTTTTTTTTTGTATTTTGTTTGTAGTGTCAGTAATTTGAAATACCAATCCAGAACACAATGGGACTGCTCCAACAACAACAACCAATCCAGAACATTGTCACAGAAATATTTTTGAAATCGAATTGCCTTGTATAGACGAATGAAGCAAGTTCAAAAGAGAACGATAAAAATTGCCTAATGTAAATAAGGACTAATTTAGTATTTTGTGTTCAAATTGTATTGCACATGTCCGTATCAAAAATTATAAATATTGATCTATGTCGGTATTTGGGAATTTTGGAGACTTTTTCAACCGAATTCAAATTTGACTAATCAAAATTGTCAATATTGAACCCCGTTTTGGTAAGAGCCCCCCATTAATTTTATGTACATTGGATGTCATCCTCATGGTTCGGCCGGGCCAAAATTAACATAGTTCAACTTGTTCCTTTATGGCTTTTCCACTTTTTGATTAAAAAAATAGTAATTAAAATGTTCACAAAAATATACTTTCAAAGTAAATTTGGCCTGACTTCTAAATATATAAATGGAATCATTCCTGCTACAGCAAATCATTTTTGAAAAATAACTAATAGTATGATCCGTTAAAATCCATACAAAAATTATCTTCACTTTGTGAAATAAAACACCTAAATAATTTTTTTTTGGTTAACAATTATATTTTTCTTTTCAATAGTATTTCTGTAGTTTATTTTTTGTTCTTATTATTTTTTTTTTTTTGGTAATTTTACATTTACTTGCTGTTTTGTCTGTTATATGTGTTGGTTTTTGTAATTTGTTTTGGGATATAATTTTTTTCGTGGTATTTTAACATCGGTTAGTGGTTATTTTCTTTTATTTCATATTTGTTTTATATTGGAAATTTGTTATCATTAAGTATATAACATTTATTTCTAATAATCATAATGTGTTTTTTTATATTTTTTTTTTGTATTTAATAATAGTGAATTACGAACATATTTATGTTTAATTAAAAATACTATAATTTATTTGTTTTGGGTTGTTATTTTATTTCTTGGATAAAGAAATGATATGGGTGTGTGGTTCGGTATATAAATTATAAAATCATATTATAATAACAAATATATATGTAAAGCAGAAAAAAGGAAATAATTCTTCGGAGTATAAGAATATTTTATGCGTTTTTGCGATGGTAATTATTGATTCATTTCTTCTGGTCCATAACCAAGATCTTTTGAAGAAACATTTTTTTTTTTTGAAAAATTTATAGGATCTTCGCTAATTTGATTTATTCTATTTCCTCACGACATCAATTTACAGACAGATTAACGTGATAAAATTTGGAACCAATTTGGAATCAACGTCTATAATGAATTGGTCTCTGGCAGAAATAAATAAACAGCAGTTCACACGTGGATCCTTGGTCGTATGGGTTCCGTATAAAATCAATGAAATAAAGAGAGGAGAAACTCTGCTAGAATGAGTTTTAAAATATTATTCCCGCGGCATAAGTATTAAAACTAATCCGACGATCAATATTGTAGATTTTGGGTTGTTTCTGAAAAAGGAGTTCAAAAGAATAAGTTCTAAAAAAAAGGGAGATTGGTACTAGTTCCGGTTCATTCGCTTAACTAGTTTCTTTTGCTCAAGTGGTTAGCTCATCTAGTTCTTATTGTTCAAGTCGTTCATTTTTTGCTCACGCTCACATAGGTCCTTTTCGTTGAATAGTTAATCAGTAGATTCCCGATTTAACCGAGTGTTGCAATGAGTGATTGAGCTAAGCGGAACATGATAGAGTTGGGTCGCTTCGGAATTAGATTTAGTTTAAAAGAACCAGTTCAAAAAAGGAAATTGGTACTAATTCCGGGTTTTTACTTAACTAGTTTCATTTGCTCAAGTGGTTCATTTTTTCTCTCACTCACATAGTTCCTTGTGATCCAATTTCCGTTCAGTAACCGAATAAAAAGACAAGTACCACTGAATGATTGAGCTAATTGGAACATGGTAGAATTGGGTCGATTAGGAACGAACTATTTCAAAGGAATTATTCCGTTCCTTAAACGAACTAGTTCAAATTAACAAGTTTCGGAAAAGGAGCGAATGGAACTAGTTCAGATTATTTCGCTCATCTTGTTCCTATAGCTCAAGTAGTTATTTTTTGCTCTCGCTCCCATATGTCCTTTCTACATTATCGTTCACCCAGATATTCCCTTCCATTGACCGAAATAAATGACGTGTAGAGTTGGGTAGTTTCGTATCGAACTAGTTCAAAAGAAGAACTTCCATAAATGGGAGGAGATTGCTACTAGTTCCGATTATATCGCTCATCTAGTTCCTTTCGATAATTTTTTTCTCGATGTTGCTTATGATTGAATTGTTTATCTAAATATATTGTTCACTGCACCATTTGAGCTGAAGGGAACAATGTAGAGTGGATTCGTTCCGGTAAGGACTAATTCAAATTCATTATTCTGGAAAAAGTACGATCTGTAATAGGTCCCGTTGTTTCACTCAACTAGTTCCGTTTGTTTCAATCGTTCATTCATTAATCTGGAAAAGGTACGATCTGTAATAGGTCCGGTTGTTCCACTCATCTAGTTCCGTTTGTTCCAGTCATGTTTTTTTTTGCTCCCGCTCACATATTCCTATCGATCCAATTTTTCATAGAACTCTGGAACTAAATGAATGACAAAGTTCCTTTTGCGGAGCCAACTGTACCTCTGAATTCTGGAACTAAATGAATAAAAAATTCCTTTTGCGGACCCAACTGAACCTCTGAAGGAAGAAGATTGCCAAATTCTAGTCAATAGACTATTGATCTGTTAGAATTAGATTTGTGGAGTCGGGTTATAACATTTTTGCTGGAGTCGCATTATGAACTGAACCGCTTTAGGAACGTAATTGCCCAATTTTAGCCATCAGACGACTGATCTATTAAAATTAGGTTTGTGGAATCGGGGTATACAAATTTTGCTGGAGTCGGATTTTGTATAAAAGAAATAATTTAGTATAACTTCCTAATATTATGTTGTGGTGTAAACAAAGATTTTTGGGAAGTGATTTTAGTGCCGAAAATGTGGATGTAAAAATGCTTTTTTACCCACAGGGAATTTTCGACCTGAATTTTGTATATATTCTACGATTGAATAATTTCTGAATAATTTATGTTTTACTTAGGGTACCTTCAAGTTAGAATCTAGCCAAAAATTCATCGCCTTCTCAGAACTGTTTATAATTTTCCAGGCTGCCTGAAGATTCAGGAATAATTAAATCGACCTTCGACTAATATATCGTATTAATTAACTTTTTGTAAAAGTCTAAAAGTCGAAGTTGACTTTAGCTCTATGAGGAAATCGTAAAGTCGACTTTTCAATATCGACTATCGATTATCTTCATAAATATTTGGTTTATTATCACAAAGCCCAATTTTCCCAAAAAATTACACATTCTAGAACTTTAGTTTTATCAGAAAACAATTCATATAAAAATCGAATTTTTAGTCGATTTATTCGATTTGAAAAGTTGAAAATCGATTTGGAACAGGTTTGACAAAATCGAAAGATCGAAAAGTCGACATTTTGGTCAGAGGAAAAAATCGAAATGTCTAAAAGTCGACTTTTGTGCTCGACTGCGTATCCCTAATCTACATGACGCTAGAGCGAAATCTTCCGATTCAAGTCATTGGAATGTTGATAGTTAAAATATGCGTTTGAAATTCAGGATATTTTAAGTAAAAGTTCGAAATATAACCGTTTGGCGTAAGAACGAAAATAAATCAAAAATAAGTAACAAAATCGAAAATTAAAATACGAATGGAAGTAAATAAAATAGTTTGGATTTTAAATTTTTTTAGAATACAGTTTTTTATTTATTTATTTAAGTGTTTATAATTAATTATATTTTCAATTAATTTTTATGTGTTTTTTTTAACTTAATAATATGAACTAATTATGAATTTTTTATAGATTTTATTTTTTATTTCTTTAATTTAGTTTCTGAACATATTTAACTCGAATTCTGATTTAAAATTTGTAAAATTTTATAATTTTGTTGGTTTTTTTTTTTTTTTTGAAGGGAGGATATACGAATTATAAATAGTTATGTTTATTTTTTTTATTTAATTAATTTAAAGATTTAACTAAAACACATATTTCTGTATATATTTTTATAGATTATATATCATGGCTACATTTTACATAAATGATATATATTTTTTAATTTAATTTGTTAATATATTTTTTATGTGTGATTTTTTTGTTTGCATATGCATAATATAAATTTATGCGAGGATATGCATAATAATTTATATATGTATAATATACTTATTGGTTTTTTACTTTGCTTTTTTATAGGTATGTAGGTTATGCGTTCATAGTGATTTTTTTTTTTTTTTTTGGGTGAATGATATATAATTAACATTTCATGACCAGCTGTGACTTCCGCATTTTAAATCTAGGCAAAGCTGTATTCATTTTTTTTGTGGTTTTCATTTCGAACTCCTTTGAGTTGGGGGGTCTCAAATCCCCCAACCTCTTTCAAACATAAAACCTTAAAGGTTTTTTATGTTTCTAAACTTTACGTTTCTTGTATTTATTTTTTTTTTTCTTTTTTTTTAAATAACACTTTTTTCGAACATGGCTAATTATGCATTACTAACTGTTGCTATTTATTTTTTAATATTACTTTTTTATTTTTTTTTTATATTTTCTTATATAGTATTTATAGTTAAGTTTTTGTTTATTTTTTTCGTGCTTTAATATATTTTTTATATTACTTCACAAATATTACACATTTCCGGCTCATTGTTTTGGGATATTCTTAAATTATTTATTTTTAAATTATAAGAAATTTATAATACATTTAAATTTAGTTTATTTATTTATTTTTTTTAATTAAATATTTTTATATTATAATTTATATTTATAATATTTGTTGTTTATTTTTTTTATAATATAGTTATAATATTTGTTTATATATATATTTAAATATTAATATTATTATAACATTTATTTAACTAAGTTCTGTTTGTTTTTTTTTTCTGGTGGTTTAATTTTTTATATTTTATATTTTGTTTTTATATTTTTTTTATAATTTTTTTCTATATAAAATAATTTGAATAAATTTGCTAATCTTCACAAAACTATTATTTTATTTTTATTTTTGGTTGTTTTGAAATAAATTTCTAATATTTGGTCTATTGCATGTTTGATTTGTAATTTTTTGTTTGTTTTTTTTTTCTCATATTACTTATTTTCAGAAACCATAATTTAATATTCGTTATGAGTTGTATTTTTAAATTAAATATTTTAATTTTTAAAATAAAAAAAAATATGTTTTATTGAAGAATCATAACTAATATCACAAGTTGAAAATATAATAATAAAAAATAATTCTTTATATATAAGTGGCTTAAAAATGAACCTCGGAAATATTTTTTATTTTTCATCCGATTGGACTCAAAGTTTGTATTTAGGCATTTCATGGCTCTAAATATTCGATATATGAGGTCATGTCAAAGATTTGAAAGACATATAAAAATATGACCTAACAAATAATTTTATATCGTTTGAAACTAACTTGGGTCCAATCAGAATTTTTTATTAGAAAATATGCAATTTTTTTAAATTCCGAAGTCTTGTGATTATCCTAAAAAAATAAAAAAAGGATGGTGATTGGTTGCTTTTAGTTTTTTTTACACAAACAGGAGATTAGTTATAACTCCGTTGTATAAAAAAATACACAAAAAGAAATAATTATTAATTATTTTTTTTTTTTAAATAAACATGTTTTAAAGTGATTATTTATACTCTTTCGAGTCGACCTTAATGATCTAAGTTTTGCGATGAAAAGGAAAGCTTTGAAAAGGACTGTTCCTAGAATGAAGACATATGTCGAACTTTGACAAATTTGAATTTAATTCGCATATGCAAGTTTCGCATCAGGCCGGAATAAATACAAGTTATCAACATACGACCATTGTAAAGCCACATAGCCCAATATGCCTGTTGAGCCACTTAACCAACGGCGAAACGCGTCGCATAATTGTGGGTACGTAGGTTCTTCTCTTGGCTTTCCTATTCATTGCAAAACTTAGATCATTAAGCTCGACTCGAAAGAGTATAAATAATCACTTAAAAATTACTTTGAAATTATCACTGCCCTTACAAGGCAAAATTCAAATAATAAAATTAATTTTTTTAATTTATATATTTCATGTTTGAATGTTCTATATATATTTTTTTTTATAAATATATATTTCCGGTTAATATAATTATTTCATATTGTTTTATTTTTTTAATTTCAATTATGTCCTGTTGTTAATTTTAATTTTTAATTGAGAATATTGCTTTTACTTGATTTTGGTTGGAGGATTAGCATTTTATTTTAATTTTTTTTTTTTACATTTATATATTATATATATATGAATACATAATATATTATATTAATATATAATATTATATTTAAATATATATTTTTAATATATATATTTAATATTTTTTCATTTTTTTTAATATATACAATTTTGTTATATTTTTATATATTTTATATTTATTTTTATATATGTATATTTAAATATTTATACTGCTTCATTTAATTTTGTTGTTTGTTTGTCTGTACTTTTGTTTGCTTGTAATTTTTTTTTTGTTTGTTTAATTGAAACTTTTTGATGGGAGATTTTTTGTTTAGATTTTGTCATGCGATTTTTGTTTGTATATATTAACTAAATTTTGTTTTGTATTATTTATATGTATAATATGTATATAATTTATTTAGTTTATGCATATGTGGTAATATTTTATGGTGATATAAATAATTAATATGTAAATTTAATTACGAAAAATAATATATAAATTAGGTATATTTTTATTTAATAGTTTTTTTATTATTTTTTAAATGGTGTATAACTCAGCAAAGCAAACCAAAATATTCTATTTTTTTATTACTTGACAACATTAAGGACTCCATACATCAGCGCTAATGATATCTAAATCTCATTAGTTTCTGAACCGAATTTTTTTCAACCATTTCAACCAGCTTTTCTTAGCTTCTGACAGCATGACAGTAATTGTTAAAAAAAATATTGTTTTTTTAAGAACTTAGATTCGCAAGGATCGTAATTTAAACATATTGTGTATCAAACGTGTATCTAAGTCCATTTATTATGAGGAGTTGCTTGCAGGAATGTACGAAACGTTTAACATTTTACTCTGATAAGAGATATTGCTCGTGGGATCTCTAGGGACATTTTCGAGGCGTTCCAAATGGAATTGAATATAACTTCCATTTTAGCGTGGCTATATCAAAGTACGTATAACAACAATTTTATAACGGGTCTTCGAATTTGAATTTTTATAGTTTTAGAGTGAGCAACAACTATTGCTCACTCTAAAGCTCTAGAAAAAAAACTGTCCTAGTGAACTTTTTTTTATAACGAACTTATCTACACGAGTTCTACTATATACAAACATAACCATACAAAATGGTATGGTTTTTGTTGTCCAATAGTTTGTATCATTTCGAAGTATTGACCCTAGATGAAGATTTAAAAGAGAAGAAAAATAATTTACAAAAAAAATTTGTTATTGTTTTGTTGTTGTTTTTTGTAATTAAAGAAAAGTCCTTATTTTCGATGGCGGGCATGATAACTCCTCACTGGAACATCGGAATCCAAAAATTCCAACGGTGTTAGAAAGAGTACATGTCTGGCTCTCGTATGAACTAAATTAACAAAATGGTTGACCTTTGAAAAAATATTTTTTGGAAAATCGCCGATTTTTTACCAAAACACAAGTCAAAAAATAAGGAATATCTTCACCGATTGGCTTTATCCTAGTTCATACGATAGCTACACACTCACAGAGAAACGTGTAAAAATTTGAAGCCATTCGCAAAAAAATGTTTAGAGAAAAACGCGTTTAAAGTTTGAGAAGCCCTTCAACCGTCACTTGATGCTGACTCAATAAATCGGCTATATCTTCAAGAGTTCTTGAGATTTTCATTTGAAATTTTGTAGGGACATTCTTTAATTGGTGTAGATTCGAATTATATCAACAAAATTTTTGACCCCGAGAATGGGGGGGGGGTCCCCTTAATTGAAATCCGAATAAGTATTTTGGGTTTTGGTTGATCTGACCCTCCGAATATCGACCGATCATTACCTAAACAGCCGTTGTAAGCATTAGGTCTGATCCTCTTCACCGTGTAAATTATGTGATGTTCTTCACATAAAATGGACTCTAGAGTGACTAGAAAATCTGGCAAAATAAACTATTCGGTTCATTGCACCCCCTAAATATCATCTCATAACCATGACCATAACCAGAACTTCATGTAAAATTTCAAAGCGATCAGCGCGACATTTCCGTCCTCTAAATAATATCATAACACATAAACACCTTTAAACATGTACGTATAACTCCGACATCAACCACTCCTCTTGGTTGTACTATCAACACCTCGGGTCTATGTACTTCAGGAGTAAATATGTACGCCCCAGAATACAAATTTTGTCATTATTCACACAAAAGTCTGGGTCTATTAGACCAGCTAAATATTGACTTATCTTCATCAAAACTGTAATGCTATTTCTTTAGACAGATACCCTTCTTAGTGTAAAAATCCGTGGTGTACGTATCTATAGCGTACGTATCTAGATAATTGTGGTATCTTTAGCGACCAAAAAAACATACAAAAATACAGTTTTTGGCCCATTTCATACCCTAACTATTAACCGATCTTTTTACCAAAGACAATAGGGGACCTCATTGGCCCGAACCAATCCAACATGCAATTTCTTGAAGATTGATCCATAACTGTGGCCGGTATTGTGTTTACAAATTACAATGGACAGGCGGACGGACACACATGTGTAGATCGACTAAGCTAAAGGTAGGTCTAGGACCAATGTTTTGCGGCGTTACAAACTCTTGGGGCTTTGAACCAATTCGTCATTCACCATTCGTAAAAACACTGTTTCAAGTTTGATAAGCCGTCTCTTGATGCTGACACAAAAAAAACGGCTATATCTTCAAGATTTTCATATGAAATTCCAATGAGACATTTTTGAGAAGAAAAAAAAAAAAATAAAACGATTTTTTGATGTCCATGCTTTCATACCAAAATAATATTTGCGGAATTTGTATAAGTATAACATTTTATACATGCATTTTGGTAAGTTTCAGCCGTATAATACCAGCCTTACAAAACTCTGTGCATTATTTCATAACTCTTCGTTCAGCACGAAATAAAATTATTTTACTATAAATTAGATTCTAGTACGTTTTTCATAATTAAACGCAGTTTTAATTTCAAATTCCATTTATATATGTAGACAATCAGATACAATAATTTTTACCTGCATTTAATCGAACTGTAATTCTTGCAACATTTCTAGATTAAGTCTTTTCGACTGGACGCTTGTGAATCAATATGACAGTCATCTAATCTATTGGGTCCGGAGCGAACAAAAAAGGCGAGCCATTAGTTTTTCTCTTGGTTAATATATCACTCCATAGTAGGCTCACATTTTGTTACAAATGGTCAGACGGTCGCTCAAGAAATATTCTTTAAAAATCCACGCCTATAGGTCAGACGGTCGCTCAAGAAATATTCTTTAAAAATCCACGCCTATAGGTCAGACGGTCGCTCAAGAAATATTCTTTAAAAATCCACGCCTATTGGTCAGACGGTCGCTCAAGAAATATTCTTTAAAAATCCACGCCTATTGGTCAGACGGTCGCTCAAGAAATATTCTTTAAAAATCCACGCCTATAGGTCAGACGGTCGCTCAAGAAATATTCTTTAAAAATCCACGCCTATAGGTCAGACGGTCGCTCAAGAAATATTCTTTAAAAATCCACGCCTATAGGTCAGACGGTCGCTCAAGAAATATTCTTTAAAAATCCACGCCTATAGGTCAGACGGTCGCTCAAGAAATATTCTTTAAAAATCCACGCCTATTGGTCAGACGGTCGCTCA
This sequence comes from Musca vetustissima, assembly GCF_032173495.1. Taxonomy (NCBI): domain Eukaryota; kingdom Metazoa; phylum Arthropoda; class Insecta; order Diptera; family Muscidae; genus Musca; species Musca vetustissima. Next base: position 24,556 of record NW_026885481.1, read on the forward strand.
AGAAATATTCTTTAAAAATCCACGCCTATTGGTCAGACGGTCGCTCAAGAAATATTCTTTAAAAATCCACGCCTATTGGTCAGACGGTCGCTCAAGAAATATTCTTTAAAAATCCACGCCTATTGGTCAGACGGTCGCTCAAGAAATATTCTTTAAAAATCCACGCCTATTGGTCAGACGGTCGCTCAAGAAATATTCTTTAAAAATTGACGCCTATTGGTCAGACGGTCGCTCAAGAAATATTCTTTAAAAATCCACGCCTATTGGTCAGACGGTCGCTTCATAGAAATATTGGTTTTCGATCACGAACTTTAATCAAGTTATAAGAGAGATACTGCAGATTCCCTTCTTTTGCAAATCCTTCGAAAATTAATTTGAAGCTTGAATAAAATTAAAAATATAATACAAATTTTGTATATCGTAATATTTTTACAAAATGTTGATCTGCTGTCACAAAACAGAGCCTTTCTGTCACAAAATGTTTAAATTTTGTTTTACTATATTTGAAAAAAATATACTTTTCGTTTCATACCAACTTATACATAGAAATTTTTTTCCAAACTTTATAAAGTCGAAAAATGGAGCCTTTACGTATCAGGTAACTCTCTTCGAAATCTCATAATTGGAAAAAATAAAAAAACGAGTGAAGTTTACTAATTCATTCCATATTTTTTTTCGAAGTCGAGAAAACATGAGTCTAAGTTATACACCAATAAAAATATAATAAAATATCAAAAATATAGATAACTTGGATATAGAGTACAGTAGAACCTCTGACAACTAGACACTAACTAATTGCCTAGATAATTTTAATCAAATGTATTTTTCAAAGAGGTGAGTGATTTCCTTTGTGAGAAGTTCCACTGTATTATGTTATAAAATAAAAATAAATAATTAAAAAATATATATTTATGAAAATAGCTGTATAGTTTCAAATTGCAGTTAATATCTTTTCATCGCTTGTTCGTTATTTTTTTGTTATAAAAAATGGCCGTATTATCTGATATGTTTATGGTGTACAGTAGTGATTAAATTTAATAGACATTTTGCTCACATTTTTTGTTTTTGTAAAAAGGAAAAAAGTCTAATACAATACTAATACATATACATATTTAATCTAATATATATATATATAATATACTTAATATATTAAAAAATAAATACTAATCAGTGCAGTTTAAAATAATGATATATCTGATATTTATTTTTGTTTTTGTTAACTAATTAAACATTTATAATTAACATCGGCAAAATAAATGACATATTTGTTGTTTTTTTTTTCTGATAAGGTACACACATATTTATATATAATATATTCACGATGTTTATAATTGATCCTTTTTTTTCATTGATATATGAAATTTATGACTGCATGATTTGTTTGAATATTTTCCTTTTTTATACAATTGATGATAGGTCAATTTTTGTCGAATTGCAGTCATAAATATTAAGGACTAATAATTGATTGGTAGGTAGATAATAAATTTGTATATATATATATATAAATATGGAACAAAAATTCACATTTAATGTATATATACAAAATAATTTGTTGTTTTTTTTATTGTAATTTTTTTTGTTGTTGCAATTTAATTTTTTTAATACAGTGCAGAGTTTTTTTATCGTTTTTCAATAAAATATCTAATATATCGTTAATTAGAAATATATAATATATATAATTTTTTTTTTATATTTTTAAATAGTAATAGCTATATATATGTATGTATATATACGTAGAATATAATTTATATATATATAGTATGTATATAGAATCTTAATTAGCAAATAGTTATAATATCACTTTTTGGTAATTTTTACTAGGCGAGTCATTCGACTCTGATATGTATCGTTACCTTGGTTGTGTCTTATGTTTTTTTTTTTGTTAAAAAACGACATGGTTTATTGTATGTTAAGTTCTGATAGAGCAAAGGTGGAATCAAAAAAAAAGGAAAATTTCTTAGAAATTATAATTAAATGAAATCAAAAAATTTATATTTTTTAATTTCAGTAATTTTTTTCAAATTGTTACATATGGCCTGTCTATAGAGGATAATATGCTGTCTATTAAGAAAGTGTTTGTCGTAGTATTTCATTCATAGAATACCTTTAGAATGTAATCCGTCCATGGAAGATCTGTAGAATTTTTTGATTTTCTACAAACAATTTAGAAGATATCTATATACGACCTGAAAAAAGCCATCGTCTTAGAAAAAGACTTTAAAAGATCTTCGTAGACCATTTGAATGTCTTCCATCTTCTAATATAGAAACCCTGTAAAGTCGTCTCCGATCTACAAAAATCTTCAGTAGATTTGGGTCTATAGATCTATAGACGACCTGAAAATCCATCTTCTTAGAAATAAACCTTTAAAAGATCTTCGAAGAATGTTTTCGATCTTCTAATGTAGAATTCCTGTAAAGTGGTCTCCGATCTACAGAACTTGGTTGTTCGAAGTCCTGGAATCATAGAAGCAGTCTTGAGAGACTTCTAGATCTCGAGATTTAGAATTTTATTTACAGAAAAAATCTTGAGATCCATGAGGTTTTCTATCTATAAAAGAACAGTGGGATGTATTTTACCTATAGCAGGATTTTTTATATATAGGGCCTTAATACATGGCCCTTCATACAAAGGAGACTTCTCTAGGCTGTTTGATATTTACATGTTGGGTATTTACATGATGTGTAGACGGTCTTTGATTTAAAGACGCCAGGCTTCGATTCATAGAAGGAGTCTAGGACTCTAAGCCTTATATACATGGTCTTCCATACAATGGATACTTCTGAAGAGTCTCTAGACTGTTTACTTACAGAAGAGGTGTAAATGTCCTAGAAGTTTTCTATATAAGAGCCCTGTGGAAAGGTCTTGGGCCTACAAAAAATCGTTAGTAGATGTTGGTTCCGGTAAAAGTTTTCGATCTATAGACCAGTATAATGTCCTTGATCTTCCAATGTAGAAGACCTGTAAAGAGTTTTCCGATTTACAGAAGATGATTGTTAGAAGTCCTAGATTCATATAAGGAGTCTTTGATCTATGGTATATCTGATAAGCTATTCGACTTGAGAAGATTTGAGTGATCCGTGGAAAGTCTTTTAGACTTTGGAAAAGAAATTTATTTACGGAAATGATCTACGAGATTTTTGATTTGATTTGTGCGAAGCCTTCTATCTAAAGGAAATCTTTAAAAGGCCTTCGATTTAGGAAAAAGCTTTTGTATGATTTTCGGTCTGTTTAAGGGGTTTTATCCAGCCTTTTATCAAGGTCGAAGCCTTGTAAACTATATTCGACCTTGAGAATACCTGTAGAAGTGCTTCGATATTGAGAGGGTCGGTACAATGTATTTCACCTAGAAAGTACCTATATTAGAACTTCGATCTATAGAGGATCTGTATTAGGTCTACAAAAGTTGGTTGTTAGAAGTCTTCGTTTCATAGAAAAAATATTCGACATATAAAATAACTGCATAAGGATGACTAAGAGAAGACCTGCAGAAGAGTCTTGATATATAGAAAAAGACCTTCACAAGATCTTATTAGAAGGTCTTCGAAGTAAGGTCTTTAGACGTCGTGTATATATATATATATATATATATAGGAAATCTGTTGAAGGTCTTAGAATACCTTCAGAAGATTTTCAATAGTTTCTAGGCCTTTTGAAATCCGAATTCATAAAAAACTTTACAGTTTGGATTTTGGAAGGTCTTCTATGTTCATTTTAAGATTTACCCGTCGCCCATATGTAAAGAGATTGAAGTTGAAGTCAATCTGTTAAGAAGACCTGCAAAAAATAAGAAGGACTTTCATTTATTGACAATCTATGGAAGGTCTTGGGACACCTGTGGATGGTCCTCTATATATTACAGACCTCTTCTAGACCTTTGGAAAATCCTGCAATTCGTAAAAAGTTTTCGTTCTATAGAAGACCTCTTTGTCTGTTAAGATTAGCGATCTGTAGAAGACTATTAAAAATGTGTAAAGTACTTCAGAAAGGTCTTATATTTATAAACACCCTGTGTAATGATTAATGTAATGGGTTGTAAATCTTAGATCGAGCTGAAGACCTGAATATAATATTCGGCCTGTAGAAAACATGTGAAAAGTCTTATATTCATAGAAGATTTGAAAATGGTCTTTCGTCCATAGAAGTCTAGTAGCCCCCTTCTACTCATAAAAATCTGTAAAAGCTCTTTAACGACCTATAGGTCTTCTTTAGATAATGAACCTCCGGATGTTTTTCTAGACCTCTAAAGGGTATTGTGGCTCTTGGACAGGTCAGGTCATACTTTATAGCAGTAATTTGATGAATAATTTTTGAAAAAAATTGTATGAAATGTTAAAAAATTAATTTCTTTGTAAACCACCTTTGCTAATCAAAAACCTAACAGCAATAAAATAAACTTAAAAATTATATTTAACTTAAAAATGTTTCTCAAATAAAATTTAAGAAATCTACAACAAATCTTACAAATTCCTTTTTTTCAAATTGATTTCCAATTTCATTTAGAACTTTTTGTGTAATCTGATATGATTTCACAATGATATGTCTATGATATAGGTTTTGTTACTATTTTAGTTTCATTTTTGTTTTGCAATTTGTAAACTTTTTTTTGTAAATTTCTTAAAATCCATTTGCGAGCACTTAATGCTAATACTTATTACCTATTAATAATGATCGATTTTTCGATCATTATTTTTGTTCATTGATATGATATGATTTCTGGTTTTCAGTTTTTGTTGTTGTTATTTTTGTTCTTAAATTCTATATTTCTTTGGTTTGTTTAGCTTGTTCGGTTACCTTCTTCTTCTTGTGGTTAAAGTAAGACTAACTTTGGTTTTAATGTTATTTGAGATTCTGTTACTGATTCCATTCATGGTGAATGTAATATACAAAAGTAAATTTAATATGGCAAGATAGCATTTTTTTTCACGGGGTAATAATGTTGGTTTTCAACATTATTGATAATTGTGGTAAGGAGGAGATTGTTTTTAAAATGAATCATTTGAAATGTGATATAATCTGGAACTTTTAAAATAAATTAATGAATATATAAATTCAAAAAAAGCATGAAAACAATTCTTAGAAAACATTTTCATAATTTACGCCAGTATCTACTTACGATTAAATTTCTGACTTCATGGAACATCATTAAAATAAATTATTTTGAAGTATAATTAGCAAAATAATAATATCGCGTATACGCTATACCGTCGCTTTCGTCGTTCAAGGAATTAGTATTTTTATTGTATAACACCTTTGGCGAAAGCTTTTATATAGTTTTTTCATATAATTTTCGATTATAATCGAGGAAAAATGTGAAATAAAGTCTAATATAAATATTTTTCCCAAAAAAGGAATGACCCTTTTATCAGGCGTATGATTAATAATTTAAAATAATAAAATTGCTTATACGCAAGACAAGACTAATACTGAAGGTTGTTCTTCCAAAAAATAGTATAGTGACAGTGACAGTAGAAGTGACACGCATTTTCTAGCTTATAATAAGTTGAGGTTTGCTATTCGGAACTCCATTTATGTTGGGTATATAAAAAATGTTTAAAACTTTTCCTTAGCTTTTTTACTATTCTCTATCTCTCTCTATTACTTAAATATAATAATATCTGTAAAATGGCTTTATGAAAGCAACCAGTTTCTATTGATATCTTCCAAAGAATGTATAATTCTTGCTCGAATCGCTGTATGTCATTCACTGACAAAACAAATTGGCATATTACAGACTAATTGCAATAAATATCTTGGGTAAAAATCCTCAAAATAGGCGAGTTCATGATTCCAGACAAATATGTCCCAACAATCTGAATGACACAGTTTTAGTATGGAATATTCATAGAGAATGTTGCACAAGTTCGGTAGCTGGTTTACATGACTTAACGACTCTCTCCATCCACAATATGAAAACATCTTCTATATGCTTTCTCTTATTAAATTTTCTATTTCACAGACTCCATGATTAACGTGAATTATTACGTTTTTCTCAACAACCAAAAATGGAGAAACATAAAAAAATTGTGGGATATTTTATTCAAAATAAACGAAGCAATCCCTTACACAGGAATGTTGTACCAATGTGAAGTCCTTATGAAACGCATTCGAAAAATAAAAGCCTATTCGAATTATGATATCGGTTAATACTCAGAGATCCACAAACTACATTTTGGATTTGTATTGTAGTCGCTCTACGACCGTCTCCTCCTAAAAAACTTGTTCCAGCCTTGTTCTCGGCTAATTACATCGAAATAGTTGAAATATTTTAAAATATGTACAGGGGTCTGCAATATCGAATATTGTTACGTCTTCGTATTTTTTCAATAGAAGACTTCCAAGAAATTCCCAAGTTTTGTGGTTTTAAATCTGAAGTTTTTTTTAACAAATCCCTTTCAGACAATTTGAAGTCGACCTGGCTGCAGCGGCGCATTAATACCTCTCGATTTCATCCAAGTTTTGCACTTCGGAATATTTATTTTCCCAAACATTAATTCTGTTAAAAAGTTAGGGATCGATTTACTTCTTCTCCACACCATGTACGAATGGTGAATTTAGGGAATCTATGGTCTACAGATCCGACACAATGCATGAAGCCTTAGCAAGTCTGTCTAACTGAGCCCTTGTAAAATGGTTTTGAAGTAAGCCCCTCGAAGACAAAAATGGTTCTCTTTACTGTGAAACGTAAGATCCGAACTTTACCTTGGATGGTGTGACCTAATATCTCTGTATAGAAGCCAAAAACATAAGTACCATCCTCGACCTAAAAATTGGAGCAGCGCACTAATATCACTTTACGCATGCAAGAACTCCATAGGAAATGGCTGAGGATTAAAATCAGAAGTCGTACACTGTCTGTATATATCAGTGGTTCTGCCCATACTAACTTATGGATATCACTTCAAACTGTCTTAAACAAAATCCTAAATATCCAACCATTGGACCCTTTAGTTTAGTTCCTGGCATCGATATGTGCTCTGAGACTCAGAGAAACAGGAAAGTAGTTCGTTGTTGGAGATCAAACTCACTGTAGGGATTAGACCACATTCAAATGTCATATCAATAGAGTGGATTTGTGCCGAGTAATGTCCAGCTCTAGACAACAGATGAAAACATTGACTGTATGGAAAATATAAAATTAATAATCTAACATTCTTCATCGGAATAGATATCATAATAATACTTAGCTTTGCCAAACATCTGACTTCTGTCTTCGCTTTTTTAGGCACTAAGGATGAGCACAATTGACCGAAGGTCTCCGAGTGAAAGTAGCTGCTAGACATTTGTTGGCTGAACATATCACCTAAACAATAGACTATATATGTTGATGAACACTGATATCTCTCCCATAGACCGCCACAACTTTTGAAAATTCAATACAAAATTGGCGAGTGGAACCGTATAACCGTATTGATTTTTAAATTTCTGCGGATTTTACCAAAAACAATAGGGATCTTCTTTGACCCGAACCGAACTTACATGCAAAATTTTGCTACGATTGGTCCATAACTGTGGCCTGTAGTGTGTTCACAAATAATAATGGACAGACAGAGACACATATCTATGATACGTCTGATATGACAATATTTCGCGGCTTCTTAAAGCATTTTCCTCGGCCATAGGCAGTAATTCTCCAGGCTTAAGCAAACAGAATTAGCATACAAAAGTCCAGATAAGCTTTTCCAACATATTTAATATGTGCCGGCAAAATCGAAACTGATTTTTAAACTGTTACATATGTAAACACAAACAGTTGATTGCCTTAATATTTAAAGCAAAAAGCATTTATTAAATGCCCTAGGTTGCTACCTGATTAACATTTAACATTGATTATTTGAATACCTACGGGCCCGATAATCTTTGCTGGCTCAGATGTAACTCCCATATACTAATAATAATTTTTGGCATTCCGATGTATACGTCTACATTAGGCTTTGTATTCCCTATGAATGGAAACGATCATCTCTATTCGCTGGGGCGTATGATTTATACCGACGGATTTATATTATGTATACGCTTCCAATACCCGTAGGACATTTCTTATTGGTTTTTAAAAGTGATTTCAGATTGAATTTAAAAAGAATCTCTTCCTTACACAAAATGAAAATATAAATCTCGGAAAAAATAAATAATTCACTAGTCAACTCATAAAACTATTCTACTTAAATATGTATACTTTTGCTCTCTTCATCTACAAATATACAATATATATATATATATATATATATATATTCAATATATATTCAATATATATATATATTCAAATATATATTCAATATTGATATGTAAACAGAAAAAACACATAACTGTAAATATGTATGTATGTGTGCCACGTAAGCTTGTCGCATTTGATGTACATATTATTATTATTTGATATGCATTTTAATATATATGTATGTAGTTGATGTGTAATACTAAAGCCAAAAAAACAAAAACATATAAATTTGTCACACATTATGTATGTATGTGAATCAAATGCATTTGTTTCCTTCTCTATATAAATATATTTTTTATATATGTATTATACCTATATATATATATATTTAGTTTGCCTAAAAGTATGCCTTAAAAATCTAATGATATGTTTGTGATAATGGTTGTTGCTTTCAAGGGGTTGGTTTTTTGCCTTAAAATTAATTTTTCTTTTAATTGATATAGCCTATATATAAATAACTTAATATCTTTGGTTGTTTGTATATTTATAAGAAAAAAAAATATTGGAATAGGAGAGTAGAATAAATTTTCGAGAGTGGGGGTGGAAATTTTTGTATAGTTTTTTGTCATTGGTGTATAATACATTTTTATATAAAAAAGTGTACTTTTTTTAAAGTTCATTTTTTAAAAATTAACTATTTATATTTTTTTAAGATTTTTTAACTATGTTATAGTGTAATAGAACCACTTGTTGTTTTTAATTTTTCTTATGATTTTTTTCATTATCTTTAGTTTAACATTAACATTTTTTGTAACTGAAATTGAAAAAAGTTTTAACAAAAACATTTTCTTTTTAACTATAAAACGCCTATTTTTTGTTGTTTTTTTATATTTTTTATGATAGTTTTTTTTTTTAACGGAATTTCAATGCTAAACGATCAATAAAATAGAAACAAAAATAAATTACCGCTAATTTTGTATAAGACAACAGTTTAAAATCCTTGTCTGAAGGGATTTGCTGGACCACTTGGTGCGGGGGCCGGCTGTTGTTGTTGCTGCTGCTGTTGCTGTTGAAAGGGATTTGCCATTCTTTGCTGAGGAAGATGTCTACCATCTGAGCTAGGTTGTTGTTGCTGTTGATACGCCATGCCACCCTGCTCCTGATAACCCGGCTGATATGATTGTTGATATTGTGAATCCTGCTGATAACCAGATCCTCCACCTCCGCCACCTTGTTGCTGATAGCCCCCACCCTGAGCCGATTGATAATCATAATTGCCCGCCTCATCCAAATTCGTTTCCTGCTCCTGCTGATATTGTTGCCCATACTCCAGATGATTCTTAAATTCACCATCGACAGGCTGTTGATCCTGCATAACATACGTCTGATACTCCTTATTCGGTGGATCTTGCATTAGAATATTAGCCTCATTTTCGAATGGCTTGAAGTCGTAAATATTACGCAGTTTCCGTAATACGGGCACATACAGCAAATTCGAAAATGCAATGAGGAAATTCAATGCGGTAAAACCGATGGCCTCAACCACGCCTCCCGCTATTATGGGACCCACGGCGTAGGCTATCGAATAGGAGATATCGGCAATGGCATAAATCGAACCATATACCGATACATAGCGTACATCCACCAAATAGCCCAGTGTGGGCAGCAGGGCAGTATCGATGAGGGCAATGCCGAAGCATATGACACAGATGGGAATCATGAGCATTTTATAGGAGCTACAGAAGGGTATAATAAAGCACGAGAGACCTTCGAGGGCCAAACCACCGGCCGCCATCAACCATTGGTGTTGAGGGTATTTGCGTGCCATTTTCACCGTGATGACCACACCCAGTACGTGAGGGAAGAACGCCGGCAGCCATACCATACCGATTTTCCAGTTATCTGTGGTCATGTTGTCCTCCATCCACAGCGATATGGTGGGTTCGAGGAAGGCCAGCGCCACATTGGACATTGTCAGGGCGCCGGCACACACTGCAATATAGGGATCCATCAGCAGACGCCATATCGGAATGGTCTCCTGTTTGACTTCTCTACTCTGGGCCAGCTGTTCTTTGACTGGCTTCATAACAAGCAGCAGCATCAGGCCGTCTATTAGACACACCAGGGCCAGGATGAGGAAGGGCACTTCCTTGCCAGCGAACTGATAAAGTGCCCCGCCAAATGGCGGTGCCACCAGACAGCCAAAGCTAATGAAGGCCAAGGCAATGCCGAGGGCCTGAGAACGCTCATTCTCCTCGGTAAAGCGATCGGCAATCATAGCTAAGCCAGAGGTATCAGCAAAAGCTGAACCAGCTCCTTGCAGAGACCGTGCAAAGAACAGGACACTGTAACTGCTGCCGCATGCAAAGACAGCTGTCGAGAAGAACATAATCGTGAGACCGATCATCATCGGGATGTCATAGCCAATCTTGTCGATGAGGCCACCCGAGAAGGGATTAACCATCAGCTGGACAATGGCCTTGGAGGCGAAGAGGATACCCGTGGCCGAGTCCTGGCCATGATGATCATGATGTACGGGCAGTATTAGGCCAGTGCGATTGTCACGTACCGGGGCCTGTGTTACCTCATCCACTTCGAAACTGCCAATTTCTCTCAGATAATCGGGTATTATAGGCACTATCACCATATACAACATATTGTCCAGCAGCAGAGCAATGGACACAATGACCAGGACGAGGCGCCGTTGATTGACCGGTTCCTGGATTTTCTCCCATACTATTTCCTTAACTTCTTTCACTTCGAGGTTGATGACAGGTATGGTAAACGAAGACATTTTGTGGGGTGGTTAGTTTTTTTTAATGAACAAAATTTAACTAATTTTTGTTGTTGTTCTTGGCTTAAATGCTAATTTCTTGTTGTTGTGTTGCTATGGGGTTTGGTTGGTTTTTCCTTCCTTTTTTGTACTTTTCTTGGGTTCGAAAAATTCACAAAAACAAATTTTGAATAATCCAATTCAAAATTGTGTATTTCTTTTTTTTTTGAATTGTATTAACAAAATAGTTTCTATTTTTTTGTTTTAAGTCTCCATGTTTTATTATAACTCCTTTGTTGTTGTTGTTGTTGCAGTTTTTAGTGGGGGGTTTGTTGTTGTTAGTTCAGGCACATATTTTCTTTTGTTTTGTTTAACGTTGCGTTTTCGGGGTTTTTTTTTTTGTTGTTTATCGCCTAGGGTTGTTCTGCTTTCTCGACTCTGGGCTTGGGTGGGGGCATCATCTAGTTGTCTAGCTGTAGTTTAGGCTGCAGAGGATGATGAGTAGACACCTTTGTTTAGTGGCCACAACCTTTAACGACACAGAAACAAGATTTCAATGATTATTTTTTTTGTTTTGTTTGTTTTATGAATATTTTATTTAAAAAATCGTTATTTTCTTTTCTTTTTTATTTATTTAGTTTCTTTTGTTTGTAGTTAAGGCATTTTTGTTGCCATCCCAAATAAGGATAAAATTTTTAGTTTTAAAAATTTTAAGGTTTTTTTTTTATGATTGAAATGTTGTTTCTGTGCAGCGAAAGGTGTATAGCTTTCTTTCTTAAAAACAAATTTTCAAAATGGGTTAATTTTTATATTTAAAACAGTTAATTTTATATTATTTTTTTGAGTTTGCTTTTTTTATTGACAATGATATTTTTTACAAATGTTTTATGATTTTTGAACAGGATTTTGAACATGATGAGTTGGTTTCAATATATTATCATCTACATTTTCACTGTTTTAACATACATTTCAATCATAAAACAAATTATTTGATTATAACTATATACTTTTAAAGGTGTCATTACAAGTAGGAAATGTTTATTTTTATAAAATGGCAGATATTCTGTAGTAATAGCTATACTAAAATACATACAAATGATATCCTTTTGTCCTCCTTCAACATTTGAAATCAAATTTTATTACAAATATGGTATTTGGACCCTACCCTTAATGCTATACGCCATATATGTCGGTCGGGTTAATGTTTTATATGTTAATCATGTACACTAGGGTTATGATTATTTTTATCAAAAATTATTTCCGTTAGCAGGAATAAACTTTTGCCTATTAATGACTAAAATAAGGTTTGTTTCATGTTATTATTAAAAAAATATTTGTTCGTCTTGAAAAAAAATGAAGGCCAAGGCAATAGCCAGGGCATGAGAACGCCCATTCTCCTCGGTAAAGCGATCGGCAATCCATAGCTAAGCCAGAGGTATCAGCAAAAGCTGAACTAGCTCCTTGTAAAGACCGTGCAAATAAAGTCTTTTAATTTCCACGAAAAACCCACATCAACTATAAATAAAATTAGACATTGGTCATAGAAAGATATAAACAGTTATGTAATGTTTATGATTACCGTAGGAAACAAATTACATCTGATTTATATAGAATTCTCTTGTTGGGTTCAGTTATGTAACTACTCCTTTATATTCAAATTTCAATATTTACTGATGCGTGTTCGTCCATCAGAGCAAGTAAACTCGGATAAATGTATGTAGAATTCCTCTGATAAGTTCTGTTGTGGTAGCTACTATTACTTTATATAAAATTTTAAATATTCACTGATGCATTATTCTCATATCAGTAAATAATGGGTTATGACTTTTTACAGCAAAATTGTAATACATTTATGTAAAATTCCCTTGTTGAGTTCTGTAATGGTAGCTATTCATTTTCATTTAAATTTAATTTTTTATTAAAGTATAACAGTAAATTTTTGATTGACATAGGCACAAAATTCCAATAAAAATTTTGTGTAGAATTCCAGTTCTGAGTTCTGTTATGGTAACTATTCCTGTCCATTCAAATTTTTACCGATGTATGCTCTTCCGTTTTTTATCTTTTTTCAGTAATGTTTTGATTGACTGATAAATGTGTGTGGAATTTTCCTTTTAGGTTATGTTATGATAGCTACCCCTTTATATTCAAATTTCAGCAATGTTTGTGATTGCTGTAAGGGAAAAAATAAACTGTAATACGTTTATGCAAAATTCCCACGTTTGGTTCTACCATGGTAGCTATTCCCATCCATTCAAACTTATTTTTTTCCTGGTATGTCTTTTCCCATAAGCTACTTGTTGAGTATGTCATTTTAAAGTAATTTGTATGATAGCGGTAAGAAACGAATAAACTCCTCACGAAGTGGGTTACTTGGAAAAATATTCTTTAAAACAATCAAGTCTTGAAGGCTACCTTAAAAAATGTTCTTAAAAAACCACGTATTATGGGCTACTCAAAACTATATTTTTAAAAAATCTAAATCTTGTGGGCCACTTGAATATATATATTAAAAAACACACCTCTTGAGCAACTTGAATCATTATTCTGTAAAAATTCCATGCCTTCCATTTAAAAAAAAATATTTTTAACACATTCACGCCTTGGATGCTTCTCAAAAAATATTTTTAACAACCCATGCTTTGCAGGCTTTTCAAAAAATATTTTTTTAAAAAATCCAAGCATAGTAAGTTTCTCAAAAAATATTTTAAAAAATCCAAGCCTTCTAGGCTTCTCCAAAATTTTTTTTATGAAGTACACGCCTTGGAGACTTATAAAAAAGTATTTCTAAAAAATCCACATCTTGGTGGCTTCTCAAAAAGTATTTTTAAAATTTTTTAAAAATCCACGGCATATAATAACATACCATATTTTATATAATTTCAGTTATGAGTTCTATTATCGTAGATATGATTTTTTACAGAATACTTATTTAATTGTAAAAGTTTAATACTTTTTGTAAAAGAGAACAATAAGGAAACAATAAAAAGAACACAGTCCTGTCACAAGCGCCATCACGAAGATGCAACACTTCATTGTACGATTCAAAAGTTTTAATTCTACTGTCAAGAGAAAGGAATAGAGGATCACCCTATAGAACCTAAAGCTATGTCGAACTAGCTATTGAACTTCCGTTATATATCGGAGCAAGCTAGAAGGTTTAAGGAAGGCTACGAGCGCTCTAGAAAAATGAGAAACTTTGATTCAATGAAGAAATTCTTCGAAAAAAACCAAGGAATCGTACTCCGCACCTAAGTTCATCAGTTGCCAACACATTGAGTCTTATCGCGTGCTTCGCATTGTCATGGATAAAGTGATCCATGTATCGACTAAATCATCAAATTTCAAATACTTGTTTGTGAAGATTTGAAAAACAACAAGTGAAACAAGTGAATGAAAACAGAATTCAGAAATGGTAAAACTGAGATAAGGGAAGGCGTTTCCAGCCCAGGACCCTTTGTTAGAGTTAAGGCAGCTCCAAAATATGTACAATGCATGCTGGAACTCTCAGGCCTAGCTCTTCTTGCGTTTATTCATCCTCTCCAATGACAACGACAGTATTTAACTTCCTTGAGGGTTTGCTGATCCCTGTAATGTATGTAAGTCTAAAGCTTGAATTATATTACATTGTAAAACAAAATTGAGTACGTTGAAATCGGAGTAAAATAATATCGTTGGAAAATTCCTTATGGGGATGAAAGCCCTTGACGAGTATATTAACCCAGATAACCCCCAGAGATTTTTTTCTTCGAAATCTTAAATTTTAGTTTAAAAACTTTAATATGTGTTTAATAAATTGATAGAATTATAGGAATTCACTGAGATAACGGTTATTTTCCAGCAGTGGTATTGTCATCACTATAGGTAATGTTTTTGATTTAACTCTTAACTTCACGAATAAAGAGCTGTTTATATTTGTTTGCGGCTATTGTAGGTTATCTTTGAGACGACATGCCTTCAGTCAAATCGAATGAGGAATATTTTTGTAAATCATATCCCCCCTTCATCTGAATTCTATTTGCTTATTTTCGTCGTTACTTTCCTGAACCTTAACCTAAAAAACAACAAGACGAAATAAGTTGTCTCTAAATATTCTACAAACAAGTAAATAAGTGTCAGTCGGCGTTGCCGACAGATATATATTCTCACCCTATTCGGAGTTATACACAGGTTTTATTATTCGTTTTATATATGGTATATGTTTCATAAAAGATGTTTCAGTTTTTATGCTGATCAAATATATAATATTGACACTTTTTGTAGGATGTAACAGAGGAGAGGGCAAACGTATCCCACATTCGGAAAAAAATAATAGGTTGTGCAAAATTTGGTTTAAATCGGCCATTCCATTCGTATGATATAGGATTCATAAATAAATGTTTACCCTTTGTGTGGGAGGTACCAGAAAGAGTGGACCAATGGAGGTACCAGAAGGAGTGGACCAATATGTCTCATCTTCAAAGTTGATCTGGGATGTGTCAAGGTAACAGGTTGTGCAAAGTTTGGTTCAAATCGGACATTCCATTAGCCTGATATTTGATTTATAAATATTGAAATTGTTGACCATCCGTGGGGGAGGTGCCAGAAAGAGTGGACAAATATGTTCCATCTTCCGACTTGATCTAGGCTTGGTAAAGATAAAAGGTTGTACAAAGTTTCGTTAAAATCGGATCGCACGTTACTATATAATTAATTTTCAGCACAATTTTGACCATTTTGTGGGGGAGGTACCAGAAGGAGTGGACCAATAATCCTGTAAATCGACTCCAAATTTTCTGAAACGGATTTGGTCCAAAGAAACATGGGGTCTAAAACCAATATTTCGATGAGGCACATTTTCTCCGTATCAAATTGTATATACCCTCATTAGCCATAAGGCTGAGGACTTTAGATATAAGATTTTAGATATTTTCATATGATCATAAGATTTTAGATATTTTAGATATATTTCGAATAAATTGTGCGTTATGAAGATTTGTCGAATTCGACTGAAATATTCACCATACATTTATCTCATTATCCAAAACACACCAATAAAAATTATCTTTGTGGGATAGATCCCAACCACTACATTTAGCCAAATTTACAAATAATAAACCCTATTTTTGTGCCGGCCAATTAAACTTATATGCATATCATTTGAAAGCTAACAACATTGTTATAGGCATATACTACATTATCTGTTTAGTACTTAAAAAGATGTGTATGTTCAATCCCTTCTTAATGTATAAGTTATAATAAAAGTATACTTAATTATTAAACTATTTTAATTTGAATGAAAATGCCATCGGCATTAGATAGTGAAAACAAATGAAATTATTTGGCACTAAATCTATTGGGATATTCCTTACATTTTAAATTACCAAATAACAATTGTAAGGGATCACAAAAATATTCCGACACAATATTCTTTTTTGTTTCTAGTTAAGCTTTGTGTGAATGTGTGTGATGATTAAAACACCTGGAAAACTTCCCAAGCGCCGTAACTGACGATAGACAAAAGTTTACCCAACCATCTTACAAAGTGGATGACAAGAAAGCCACAATGAATACAAATAGAAAAAAATCCTCCCTTCGATGTGCTAAACTTTGTTACCCAAACAATAAGTGGGGGACTACCTTAAAAATCCACCTTCAAACAAAAGAGCAAAAGAGATAAAGAAAAATGTAAAAGCAAGAAAACTTTTCTTTTTTCAACGCGTAGTTTTCTTGTTCGTTCTATGAAGAAAACAAAACACTGAGTAGAAGCTAATGCTAGAAAATCCTTAGGAAGTTTCTGTTTTGTTGGGTTTATTTTAGCCTTTTGTTTTTCAAAGTTCGAACACAGTTTTCCATGGAAACGCTTAGCATAAAACCCCCCAAAAAGGAAAAAAGGTGCAAATGTAAAGAGTTAATGGAGTGAGTGATTGGTAGTTGAGTGTGTGTGCGGGTTCAGGGAATTTTGTTAAGGCGTCACATTTCGCCTTAATTGCAATATTGTTAAATTGGCGAAATACACATTTTGAGAATCCTGATACCAGTAAACTTTATTTTTAAATAATAATTCGAAATACAAGTAAATTGTAACGTTATGTTTTTAGGCGTTGAAATGAGTTTTATGTAAATATATACATACATATATTTTTGTGTCCAATTATTTACCAACACGTTTCTCCACTTGACTTCCCGGAGAAAAGGTTGCCATGAACATGGATTTCAAAAATTCAAAAGAAATTTGTTGCAAAGGTGGAATAAACCATTTTTACTGTCTCATGAATAAATTTAATGTATTCGTATAATGGTGGATGGTACAGTGGGATGGTAAAAAATGCTGGTAAATTTATGTTTACCCACAAAACCCATCATAATAAATAAATATTTTAAAGGCAAAATAAAATCAATGAGCGGAACAGTAAATAGTATCAAATTTTTATTAATTTTTCCCGCAATGGTAGTTCACTTATAAGAACTATAAAAAAATGGGTTGAGGCGTCGGGTTAGTTGCCCACACTCGAAAAAACCCCTCTTACTATGAAAAGGCAACGAAAAAGCAAACGTATAAAGGACCATGATCTGCAAATCTGCACTTGGAATGTGCGCACGTTGTACAGAACAGGCGCAGTTTTCGCTTTGGCGAAAACTCACTCAAGAAGTACAAAGCCGATATTATTGCCTTACAGGAAATGCGATGGAAATGGACAGGCGTAAGTAAATCAGACGATTACGCACTGTATTATTGCTGCCATGATATGAGACATGCATTTGGCGGCGGATTTATGGTTAATAGGAGAATAAAGGACCTCGTCTCCCGATTCGCTCCAGTAGATGAGCGAATTGCTATAATCATACATCATATACATCAGTCTTATTTGCTCCCAAGCTCCGACCGAAGCCAAAGATGAGCAGACCAAAGACATATTTTACGAGCGCCTAGAAACAGCATATGACTGCTGCCCTGGCCATGAAATTAAAATTCTGCTAGGAGATTTTAATGCAAAAATCGGGAAGGGAAAATATTTTTGACCGTCGGAAAATTCAGCCCCCATGAAGAAACATCCGAGTTGTTTGACTTCCCGGCAGCAAAAAACATGATAGTTAGCAGCACCAGGTTCAAGCATCTCGATATACACAAGGCCACTTGGATTTCTCCCGATCGAACAACGAGAAATCAAATCGATCATGTTGTGATAGACGGAAGGCATTCATCCAGATTATTAGATGTTCGATCGATACGAGGCGCGAATATCGATTGGGACCACTACCTTGTAGCAGCTAAAGTTCGCACGCGTCTTAATGTAACAGCAAAGGTGCGATCTAATATAACACGGAAACTCGATGTCGAAAAGCGGCAAACACAACAGATAGCAGAAGCCTACTCCGATCAACTTACCCACTTGCTTGACGAAAGCACTCTTTCTCTCGATAATAATATAGAAAAAGAATTGTCCACTCTCTACAAACTGCAGCTAAAGCAAAGCTTTGGTACCAAAGACCACCATCAAGAAACCCGTGGTACGATCAGGAGGGTCGTAAAGCTACTGACATGAAAAACGCAGCGTATAGGGCAACCCTGAACACGATAGCAACACGTAATGTGATGAAGAATTGTCGGGAGATAAGGAGAGAGAAGAAACGTATTTCAGAAAAAAGAAGAAAGAACAAGAAAAACGTGAGCAAATCGAGATGTACAGGAGTCTGAATGTAGTCCGGAAAGTGTATCAACGAGTAAAACATCAAACCGAAGGCTTTGGTGCAGGCGCATCCTCCTGAGGAGATAAAAAAGCAAACCTGGTGGCGAATACAGACAGCATGGTGAGGATCTGTAAGGAGCATTTTGAAAAGCTTCTTGTATCAAATAGTAGCAGTGAAGAGGATACCCCAGAACCAATAATAGATGGAGGTATATAGTGTATTCCAGCTAACCAAGATGAAGTCGGCATAGCAACTAATCGGCTGAAGAACAATAAAGCAGCAGGAAACGATGTGTTACCAGCCGAACTATTCAAGACCGGTGGCCAGATGCTGGCCAGGAGCGTGCACCAGCTGAATAGTACAATTTGGCTAGAGCAATGCATCCTGTGTCCCGTGCACAAAAAAGGAGACAAGACGATATGTGCCAACTATATAGGAATAAGTCTCCTTCCCATCTCACATAAAGTACTATCCCGTGCGCTGTGTGAACGACTGAAGCCAATGGTCAATGATATTATTGGACCATACCAATGCGGCTTCAGACCTGGCAAATCCACCATTGAGCAGATTTTCACTCTGCCCCAAATCCTGGGGGGACCCACGAAAAACACATCGACACATACCACCTATTCGTCGATTATAAAGCTGCATTCGATAGCCATATCCGTTCAGAGGGTTTTTTAAGTGGCACAAGGCCAACAGTTAAAGTCGGCACAAAGAGCCCTTCAATACCGAAAGAGGATTCAGACAAGGTGACATTTTCTCGTGTGATTTTTTTAATATCATGCTGGAAATGGTCGTCCGAGGCGCAAAGGTGGACATAAATGACACTCTGTACACTAAACAACGCATGTTACTCGCCTACGCCCATGACATCGACATAATGGGTCGAACATTGAAAACGATAGCAGTTACCTTGGAACAAATTGAGAAGGAGTCTACCAAAGTTGGTCTGGCAGTAAACTGCGAAAAGACCAAACTGATGATCAACTGGATCAACTGTGGTAAATATCGCCATCGAATGAATGATGAGTTGTACCTTATATCCTCGAACATCGACATAGTCAGACGTATCGAGCGAGAATGGATAAAGATGACCCAGCTCAAAGGCATATAAAAGCGAACCAGGTGATGGTTCGCGCAGAAGGGGAAGGCTACGAATCCGATGGATCAAGTGGAAGATAAAATTTCGAAACATGGTCTTTCAAATTGGATGAGTTGAGCACAGGACCGATGCGCATTGAAATAATTTTTATTCTCAGCTTATGGAACAAATGTTCTGTCACAAGTCATCTAAGTAAGTGAGTATATCAGATTAACGTCAAGGAAAAGGTGTCCTAACGTACCCTAATATGGTTTTCTGGTCGCTCCAGAGGCCGCAAATATGGTCAAAACATCGCGAATTTTTACATGGAGAAGGGTATCGGACCATAGAATAAGCATGCATGTTTTGATAAAGATCGGCCAATATTTAGCGGTTCAAATGAACCCGGAATTTTGTGTGAAAAAATACAATTATGTGAAGGACATAGACCCGAGATGTTGATAGTATATCTAAGAGGAGTGATTGACCTTTAAATTAATATCAATTGTATTGTCGTATGTACTCGATTGTGGGAGTAACATTTAAATATTTACAGGTGCTTACGTTTTCATATATTATCAAGTAACCCATTACCACACTAGAGGGCGTAAATATACAGCTGATCGTTTTGAAAATTTCCATCAGGATCCAGTTATGGATCCAGTTATGGATCCTCATGGATCCTATAATTTTCGGCGATGATTAAATAATAATATTTTGATGAAGTGGACCGAAAACTTAATTTTTTGTGTTTTTTTTTCGAGTCGATCTATAGGCCACAATTGAAAGCCGAAGATCACAACACAACCCACGGTGAAGGGAATCTGCACTGAATATTAGTAATATTTGTTGACCTCTAGTCGGTCTAGACTGTTCAAATATCGCGAAATATTACCCAAGCTCAGAATATAGAACCACAGAAAGTTAGATTTCCATGGAAGTTGTGTAGGGCATTATATGGTCGGCTCCGTACGACTATACTGCTCCGCTCACTGGTTTTAGTATTTATCATTCCTACAAACATATATCCTTCAGGAGAAGTATTTATCCAAATGAAAGACCCTTCGAACCACTGTTCTCTAATCATACACATCATGAAGAGCCCAACACCAACCGCCACAAAACAAGTAATAATAATTTACTCAAGTGTTGTATGCGTTGTTGGGGTCGAGTATTTCTATACCTTAGCCAAAAGCTGACAAACATATATACCTTCCAACTCACATACATACCGTCATGCAGGGCTGTGTTATATTGAACTTTTAGCAACCCCCAAAAATATACTACAACAACTTTATACTAAAAATACAAAAACTCCTGAATGTATACAAACGATGGTTGGTGTTTCTTTTTTTTCCGTTTGCTACCTTTTCAAACGACTAAACAAAGAACCTGCGAACGACCGAACAACGAACGAACATGGTCATGAAAATTTAATGACTCCTTAGCGTTACTGATGCCTATTCATGCCTGAAAAAAGAATATGATGTGGGGGACGACGGTCGTTCGTTATAATAATATTCGAATGTAGAAACAAAATTGAGCTTTAACGAAGGTTGAATTTCTATATTTGTACCAACAACAACGACGACAACATTACGGCATAACGAAATATATATTTTTAAAGGTTATTCCCCATTCCCTTTTCTATATTAGAATTACACGTTGCGTGTAGCTGAAGTGGTTCTTTTGAAAAAAATGAATGGAAAATAAAATCGTTGTGAAGAAGGAGGACCTCCCCAAGACCACCGCCACAAACAAATACAACATTAATTAATGAAAAAATAAGGAAAAGAAAAAAAACATACCAGGTCAACATAGAAATATTGAATACAAACGGTGCTCCGTTTTTTTGTTTCGTTTTTTTTTTCTATTCGATTTCAAGTAGTTTGCCAGTAGTCGTAATTATTATGATTACATTCCAGCCAAAGTTCATTTCCGTAATGACGTATTTATGAGTCGTTTCGTGAATGGATTGTTGTTAACTTGCCATTTTGTCGTTTGTGGAGCATTTCTATTGTTCGAAGGTTATCGTGTTTTTAGTGGATTCACGTGTACGTCATTGTGTCCACAGACACACACACACTGCCTCCCTGCTCCACTTGTCGGTTGTCGAAAAAAGGCTTACACAGGTAATCGAATACAACAATACAAAAGCGTAGCATGTTGAAATATTTATTAGAATTTATGACAACTCGAATGGGATATGTGATAATTATTGTTCATGTCCCAAGAGGGGCAAATACCCAATGGACAAATCAATTTTGTCCATTGTGACATTTATTTGGTGTTGTCGAAATAAGTTTGATGTTTATTGGGATGGGGGAAATTTCGTTGTAAAATGTATCAAGGATTACTGGCAATTAATTAAAATCGATAACCGTAAACGAACACACATAAAAACGGCATTCGGACGGGTCGAACTTATTATAGCATTCAACATGAAATGGACATTCAAAATACCGAAAATCGGGATGTCATTGTAAAAATTATGCCGGGAGCGGTTTTAACAAATTACTGCAAATTCGGTTGAAAAATGTCCATAGGGTCATCCATTTACCTAAAATAGGGGTATGGAGTTTATGTCAGAATGCCTATTAAAACAGAATACTTTGCTTTGCAAATGTGGTCATTTGGTAAGAGAATTGTCCTACAAAGAAGTATACATAGTGTTCTACTTTGTATATCTCCAATTTCGATATTTTGGGGAGTTGGGGCATGTTTTTCTACCAAATTGACTGTAATGCCAATATAAACTCAAGTTTCAGTGCAACTCTCATATAAGTGTATTCCTCATTTCATTTCAAGATATTCCGCATAACTTTGTGCGATAATAATATTATTCATATATATAAATTTTAGTACATATCCATATTTGTGCAGGACCTTTTATCAAAAAATCGATGACCTATTAAGATCTTATGAGAAGATCTTAAGACAATGATCTTATGAGCCGATGTGTGAGTTCTAATATTTGTTGTACAGAACGATTCGACAGACTTTACTTAGAATATGAGTAGGTTTGTCGAAGAAACATGGGACTGTTGGCTTCGAAGTTCGTTCCATGAACAATCGACTGATCTCGTGGGCCATTATTTGTCACCCTTGACAACATTATAACTGTATTTTGTAATCGAAAGATATATAGGGGTTTTGGCGCATCATTTACATAATATCGGACGAAAATATATATGGGAGCTTAGCACACATCATTTTAGACCCAATTCGGTACGCTATGCCAAATTTCGTGCAAATCGAAAGATATATAGGGACTAAGGTGCATCATTTACACAAAATCGGATGAAACTATATATGGAAGCTATATCTAAATCTGAACCAATTTTCATGAAACTTAGCACACATCGTTATAGACTCAATTAAGTACGCTGTTCCAAATTTCGTGCAAATCGAAAGATATATAGGGACTTTGGTGCACCATTTACATAAAATCGGACGAAACTATATATGGAAGTTTTATCTAAATCTAAACCGATTTTCTCCAATTTCAAATAGGGCTCGATCTTAGGCCAAATAAGTGACTTGTGCCAAATTCCTTCCAAATCCGATCATAAATGCGACCTGTAATTTGTTTATACTTTAACATCTACAGACGGACGGATGGTCATGCATAGATCGACTTAGTAAGTGATTCTATACATATTCTCAAAAGGAACCATGTGTCTATCTCGTTTCCTTTTGCCTCTAACAAACATATGCACAAAGACATAATATCCTGTACCACAGTGTGGTGAAGGGTATAACAAATATCTAACGATGAAAATGTTACCCTTTGTGAAGATGTACCTGAAGAAGTGGACCAATCGGTTTAATCTTCGAACTTGATATAGGTTTGAATTTATAAATATTGAAAATGTTGAACTAATGGGTCCCATCTTCGGACTTGATATAGGCTTGGTAAAGATAATATGTTGTACTAAGTTTGGTTCAAATCGGATACTCCATTCGCATTATATTACAAAATTAATTTTCAGCAAAATTTTGACAATAGAAGTGAACCGATATTCCCCATTTTCGAGCTTGATTTGAATTTGAAAGAAATATTACGATTTGCCAAGTCTGGATGAAATTAGTTACACTCTTTGAGAGTTGTCGTGCGCAGCAGCAAGCCAGAGAGACACACGGACATTTTTAAAATCGACTCGAAATGATCTAAAACGTATTTGGTCCAAGAAATATTTCTATGATGCACATTTTTGCCGTATAAAATGCATGTATCCTCATTGGCCATAAGGCTGAGGGTATAAAGATATATCATAAAAGAATAGTTTATATGTATTTTATTTACGTATACTTTTGAAATCACGAATTGAGTAATCCTGTGTTTGCGTTATGGACCAATTTAGCGGAATTCAACATGAAAAATCTCTATTTTAGGATGTTCATGAAATATTGAAAATATTTTGGAGGAAGATGAATGTCTAAATATATCATGACAACCTTGCATTACTGATTCACGCTCGGTATTACGTAGCAGGTCAATACTGAGCGGTACCACACAGTCATCAGGGAAATTCGAAAATCGAATAAGAGAAGAGGAATAAGTGTGCACGATGACAATGCAATCGCTGACACATCCACACAAATCAGTGCCTTTTACCGAAAAAACATAGATTTTGCGGGCTATCCGTCGTACGGCCGATATTAGCAACTAACTAAAAAATGGTTCATATTTATTTATTCGGAAGTAATTACGATATTAAATATGCAAATTAAATACAAATTTATTTTTTCAAAGCAGATTTTTTAGCGATGGATATTTGATTCCACGCATGTTTTGTGCAAACTTTGGACAATTTTTTGAGAGTTTGCCTGTTAAGGCGAAAAACATTTCATTATTATGCCCGAAGTATATATGGTAGATCTCATATTATACATATGCCCTATTAGATTATTACCTTAAATTGGAGGAAATCCATTTTCTAATTGTTTCTTTATAAAAATTGTATAATAGCTCCATGGAATTCCATGAAATTTGGGACAATTCAATGGAAATTCTATTACAAAAATATATTTGCATAAACATATATATATGTAAAGCCGACACAAAAACAATTTACACTTTTTATACATAATTTCCATTTATATTCACTTCACTTTATTGTAATTTTCTTTGTCTTCTTGTCTCGCACACACATTTCTACAAATCATAACTCACAACAATTTTCTGAAAAGGTTTCAAGGTTTTCATATATCAACCCCCTTGGCCCAGATAGACACTGTCTTCTTACCTTAGATTTTCACAAAACAACATGTGGCACTTCATCAAAAATTCACAAGATAAATTATTTCAACTTCCTTCCTTCCTTCCTTTTGGTAATATTTGTTTTCATCATCGTTGTTTCTGTTGTTGTTTTTGTCTTTTGGTAATACATTCGTCATTAATATTTTATTTGGCTAAACAAACATTACTCAGAACTCAATACGGCCAGGAAGGTGGCAGTTCACACACAATCACACACAGAGACAACATCAAGGGGAGAGTTCTATCAAAACTTTGCTATTTCACTAAAGCTTGAGTGAATGTGTGTGTCGGAGTGTTATAAATAAGGGATGACCTTAATACAACAGTCCAGGATGGAATATCCATCTAGCTCACCTTTTATCAGTAGCTGTAATATATTTTGTTTGTGTTGTTCGTGTTGTTAAACAACAAGCATAACATTTACAAAGGAGAAAATCATTCTAGGAAAATTAATCATATTAGAAAAATTGTTATGTGCTATACTGTCGTTTGGGAAATCTTTTACAAGGAATTGGATTTTGTTTTTGTGGAAGGTAAGGTAAGAAAATGCTGATGTATTCAAAAATATTAAATACAGTGGAAAGGTGGATCATCGAATAGTATCAAGAAGTCTTAGTATCTTCTGTAGACAAAGTCCACGGAATGTATTCAATAGACTATTCTGTGGGTCCATTAAGTTCTCCAATAGACAGAGGTTCTTTTTAAAAGTACTTATATTCACAGAAGACAACATATTTTTTAAAGGTATTCTTCTATGGACAGCTGACTATTGTAAAAGACAGAAGGTTTTACAAAAGTATTATATATGCAGAATGACGTTTAAAAGGGTTCTTTAGACAAAAGAAATCGTAAGGGAATTCCAAAATACCCTTTAAATTATCTTGCAAGATCTTCAATATGCAGAAGATCATTAAGGTCTCCTACAGAAAACAGAAAAGTTTTTAATGATATTCCACTCAATGAAGAGAATTATTCTACAGACGGAATTGCTTTGTAATGGATTTCGGTAGATGACAGCCAAAATATATTTTAAATGTTTTTAGTAGCCAAAATGGCCTGAAGATGGACAGAAGACATTCTTAATACAGCAGGCCTTCCAACGGTCTTCTATAGGCAGAATACTCTGAAGGTTATCA
Organism: Musca vetustissima; assembly: GCF_032173495.1. Lineage (NCBI taxonomy): Eukaryota > Metazoa > Arthropoda > Insecta > Diptera > Muscidae > Musca > Musca vetustissima. Next base: position 50,638 of record NW_026885481.1, read on the forward strand.
TAAGGCTTCCTAATCATATTCTTTATAAAATCATTTAAAGAGCATTCAAATAGACAGCCTTTTGAAGAACAAAAAAAAAGGAAAAAAATTCCATGGATGTAAAACTTTTAAGAGCCGTCTGTGTATAGAATACATTTAAAATACCTTTTATCGAAAAAAGACCTGATAAAGTTCTTCGGTGGACAAAGCGCCGTTTGCTGGCAAAATGTTTCTTGAAAGGTCTTCTATACACAGAACCTATTTTTATACCATCAGCATTTAGGCGAATGAGGAAGTATGGATGATGGATACTCCCTTCTATAACTTTCGAGTGGAGTACTATCGAGGAAATGATATGTTTGGTTCAAAGTATCCAGATCGTATTATTCCTTCTTTCAAAATTACGCAGCAAAAACCAGTGAGCGGACCAGCGTAGCCGGATGGGGCCGGCCACATGATACCCTACACAACTACCATTGAACCCAAAGTTTCTGCCTACCTATTGACCCATTATACATTGACAGTTCATTATCAAGATCGAATTTCAATTAGTTGATCAGATCTCGTTCCCCATGTATGTGATATTGGATTTATAATTGTTGCATCTAGAAAACCAGACAAAAATAAAGTTTCCGGTCCATATCATAGCCGAAATATCATGTGATCATCATCTAAAATTAAAGGTGTGACCCTTGACCATAACCGGAATGTCATGGAAAATGTCCTACCCTTAGCGCTACATTTCCACCCTCTGATGTGGTAAGTACGAATAAATTCGCTTTTTTGGAAATTATTTTTTTTAAGTCATTCAAAACAACACAGCACCTGACAGTACGCCATGATAGTACGTATTGAGTATGTTTACGTTTGAAATTTTCCCATGGAAATTTGAAATTGCGCCAGGTTGTTACCATGTGTTTTCTTGGCCAGGGAAATCCTCCCTTATTAAACTTTCTTCCATATACTAAAATAGTATTCAAATAGGCACATAATAATATGGTTTCCAAACGTAGATCAAGTCCGATGATGGGTTCCACAGCTTCACTTCTTCAGGAACACCCCACTCAAAGAGTCAACATTTATAAAATTCCGATGTTTTTTTATGGAAATCATAATATTTCAGCCAAATATGAGTTAGATATGGAAAATAACATTGTTCCGCTCTGACTCGTTAGACCTGGAAAACTGTTTAAATATCGTACACATTTCGAATTGATTTAACACAACATAATTAGTTGGCTGCAGAGCCAATTAGCAGTTCATTTTTTTATAAAAAGTCATTGTTTGTTATGACTTTTTTTGTTAATAATTGATTCAAGTGGTAAGTCCCATAGGTCTTCCTGATTAATTCGACAGAGGCGTGAATTATAGTAATATATAAAAAAATATATTTTGGATTTACCTGAAGTTTACTATTCATTTCGAATAAGTTTATAATGTTGCAAAAACATACCTGTAAGAAGAAAAAAAATAAATATTGTTAATATTAACAATAACAATGAATAAAAACTTATTTTTTAAAACTCAACTTCAATACTTAAAAATATAGTTCTATACTTTTCAAACCTTTAGTTCTGAACTTTTAAAACTTTTTGAATAATTTAATAACTTTTTATTGCAGCCCGTCTTCATGAAACAATTAAGACGTTTCTCGAAGTTACTTAAACAAGTTTATGCTAATTATTGTAGTTTCTAAAAATTTTATTTTTTTTTTTTGTTACAAACTTTTTCAATTTCTTATAATTTTACAATGTAAATTTAGTTCAGTTATTTAAATATGTATACAAATTTACATATACTTCAAAATGCAATCCATTATTAATGTTCGTTATATACCTTTAGGCATTGTACCATACCGCTCGCCCACACTGTTTTTACAACATTATCATATCCACTATACCATCCCACCCCCATTAGCAGGGTGATGTCTTTGTTGTTGTGTAAAGTAAAAAACAACAACAGCAACACTGACAATGGCAATATATATACATTACATCATCCTAGATATCATCGCTAACCAAAAACAAATGGACCAACAACCTTACACCATGCAGTGAGGGGGGAGGATGAGGATAATGAAAGCTAAAATAAAACAACAGCCACAAAAACTTTTTTTTAAATAAACAGTGGTCGAAAAAGGAAATTTAAATATTTTTCGAGATGCAATTATGAACCAAAATTTTTGAACAATTTTCACATTCATCAGAGCATCAGAGATGTGGCTGATGATATTGGCTTATTTTTCGGCTGAACCTAAGCAATTTTACGGGTGTTTTTGACATGAAACATATGACAGCAAATATGTATGGTGAATTCTTGCCACAAGGAATTCCACTTGGAACTTATGCACTGTTTGCACGACGCAATTCGTCAGATAAGCATAGAATTGTGAAAATAAAACAATCGAAGATTTTGGACTATGATAACGAACCAGTTAACACATCGATGCTTTTGCGTGAGTTTTTAGTCATAATCAAAAGCGTTATCATGCCTCAACCACCGTATTCACCGAACTAGGTCCCGCTGCATTTTTTCCTCTTCCCACAAATGAAGACACCGATGAAAGGAATGTCTATTGCTACGATTGAGCGGGTAAACTCATGTTGGAAGTTTATTGTTTCAGAAGTGTTCCGAGAATTGGAAAAGAGGCTGGCAGAAGAGTATTATATATGAAGTGTATTCTTTTCTAACCAATTCTTTTTTAACCAACCAACTTTGTTTTTTTTTTAAACAGTTGTCAGTTCGTGGAAGAAGCCCTTCGAAGCTAAGGGACGACCGTTTCTTCTGCAAAACTGGTCATCATGTGGGTACTGTTCCGCTTGAGCACCGTATGAGATATATTATAAGCGGAAGTTTAAAAGTTTACTCGTGATATTGCATCCTCTTGCCCGATTAGAGGTCAACAGAACCTTTTCCTTGCATTTTCGAATATTCAGTAAAGCCTTTCTAATTACTTGCCCAGATTCCCTTCACGGTGGGTTGTGTTGTGATGTTCGGATTATATTCCACTCAAAAACACACAAAAAATTAAGTTTTCGGTCCATTTCATCTCAAAATTTTAATCTGATCATCACCGAAAATAATAAGCGTTGTCCTTGACCACAACTGGAACTTCATGAAAAATGTCAAAGCGACCAACGCTATATTTCCGTTCTCTAATTTGGTAATGAGTTATCTGAATACGTAAGCACCTGTACATATTTGAGTGTAACTCCCACATCCGAGTACATACGACAATATAATTGGTATCAATTTAAAGGTCAACCACTGTGATATACTCTTGGATATACTATCAACTTCTCGGCTCTATGTCCTTCAGGGGCAAATATATATAGGATACAAATTTTGTAATTTTTCACACAAAAGTCAGGGTCCATTTGAACGGCTAAATATTGACCGATCTCTATCAAAACTGGCATGGTTATTCTTTGGTCCAATCCCCTTCTCCATGTACAAATTCGAGATGTTTGGGCCATAATTACGGCCTCTGGAGCGACCAGAAAAACCGACAAAAATTATGTATTTGGTCTATTTCATCCCCTAAATATTAACCGATCTTTACCAAAAACAATAGGGGTCTTCATTGGCCAGAACCCATCCTACATGCAAAATTTCGTGAAGATTGGTCCATAACTGTGGCCTGTATCGTTTACAAATTATAATATATGTTTACAAATTATAATGGACAGACGGACGGACGGACACACATGTCTATATCGACTCAGCTAGTCTAGATATGATCGGTATACTCAAAGGTGGGTCTAGGACCAATATTTCGCGGCGTTACAAACTCTTGGGGCTGCACAAAGCTATAATACCCTGACAACATAGTTGTGTAGGGTATAAAAATCGATATCGGTGCCCAAAATTAGCAATCGAAAGTGGGTGTCTTCAACAAGTTGCCCAAACAAAGTTCGTTTTTTTTTTTGTGTTTCCGACCATCACGAAAAAGTTGCGCTATCAAACATTTCCGCCATCTATTGGAATTGGCAATTTTTATTTATTTATTTTTTTTTTTTTTTGTTTGGAGCCAAAAGTTTGTAACTTCGCGTAATATTGGTCCTAAACTCATCTTTAATTAAAAGTAAAGAAAAAAGGGGCTTACCGAAAGCCCCTTTTTTGCCGGAACATTTATTAAAATTTTCCAATTTGTGACAGATTATGTGGGACGTACTGGAAATTATAGACCTATATAGACGATAGTTGCACAAAATCTTCGGCTCAAACCAAGAAAACGAAGCATTGTCTACCATTTTTGTCGTCTATTGATGGTGTTGGAGCGTCCATGCTCAATCGGGGCAAGAAAATGCATCAAGAATTGTTTTTAACTAATTTTTTCAACCTACTCAACTATGTTTTCAGTGTATTATAGCTTAATGTGAACCCAAGAGTTTATAATGCCGCGAAAATTACAGATAATCATATCTAGATTAGCTGAGTCGACCTAGACATATGTACCTGCTCATCCCATCCGTCTGTCCATTACAGGCCTCGGTTATGGACCAAACGTAACGAATGGACTCATATAGTTTCCTTTCGGGCCAAAAGAAGATCCTGATTGTTTTAGGTTATGATCGGTTAATATAGAGTGGATAAAATGGACAAAAAATGTCTGCCCATTTTACACAATTTATTATGATTTACCACAATTATGACCCGAACATCACGAAATTTTGCACAGAGAAAGGGATCTAACAAAATGACCAATCTTAGCTCTTTACGTGATAATCGGTTAATATTTAGCGGGTCAAATTGACGCAAACTTTTGTGTAAAAAATTACAAAATTTACATTTTATGGTGTATATATTTACTCCTGAAGGACATGGGCCGTAGAACTTGACGGTATATCCAAGAAGAGTGGACTATTGCCATTGCCATAGCAAAGAGTCGCGCTGATCGGTATGAAATTTTAAATGTCGTTCCGGTCATGTTTGACCATAACGATGATGATGCCTATATATTTCGGTAGTGATCAGAATATATTTATGAGATGTCTATTTTTCCCGATCTAGTCTTTTTGCATGTAGGATCGGTTCTGGCCAAATACGCTTTTCGTAATGATCGGCTATAAATTAAATAATCAAATGGACCAACAACTTTATTTATGTCGGTTTTTCTGGCCGCTTTAGAGGCTACAATTATGACCCGAACAAAACAAAATATTACACGGAGAAAGAGATTTGACCTAGGAACAAGCGTGTGACGACGTGTTTTCACTTTGTAGCTGGGTAGGTTCAACGGGGGCCAGAGTCGTCACAAGAATTTAGAATGTTGTTTCCTTAAACGTTATAGAATTATATTTTTATTATATTATTGCTAAATGCAATAACGAAGCTCAAAAAATCACAGAGTTCCGTCGATATGTGAGTAGGCGAGTAGCAGTGGCGGCACAGCGGCGGACCGACGAATAGTCAGGTGACGAATAATAGTGGCGGCAGCTTTGGCACAGCGACATCCAGATGAGTACGTGCGAGTAGTAGTGGGTCATGATAATTGGACAATATTTAGCGGGTCAAATGAACCCAGACCACAGAAGACCGGAGAAGTTGAAAGTATATCCAAGAGGAGTTGTTGACCTCTAAATTGATACCAATTATATTGTTATATGTACTCGGATGTGGGAGTTAAACATAAATATTTACAGGGCGAAAATGTAGAGCTTATGTCTAGAGTATTTTGCATAACGGTCCAATTATGGTCGAGGAGGACGCCTATAATTTTCGAAGATGAAATTGACCGAAAACTTCGTTTTACCTTTTTCTCTAGTCGCTCTAGACACCACAATTATAATTCGAACATCCAGGAGGAAGGGATCGGATGGGGTCATATGAACCAAAACTTTTTTGTGTAAAATAACAACATTGAATCATATTGAATATGTTTTTACTCTGGGAAAAATGATTCGAAAAAGATGCCGAAATGAAGCTATGCACCTCTTATCGGCCAGGAGAGTGTAATTATCGCGAAATATTATCCAGGCTCGGAATATAAATCCACATAAACTTAAAGCTCTGCTCCGTTCCGCTTATAATTTTTGTTTTCTAAATAATAGAGCAGCCAAATTTTAGTTAAAGTTACACAAGTGTTTCTTTATAGTTTTATGAAATTTCACGCATTGACTAAGTTTGTACACCTTGGGTATTCATTTTGTTATTTTTCAGTCCTTTTCCTCCACTGTGCCCCGAAAGCTTGTCGTATCATTGTAGGCTTAATAAGTTTTATAGCGGTTTTGTGTCAAAACAAAACATAGACTTGAATTTTTTCCCTGCCTAAAGGACACATGGGAGAGGGGAGAAAATCATATATATATATCCATCTAACAAAGAGGGGGAAGGAGGTAATAAAGTAAAAGTCATACCGCACATAGTGAAATCTAAACGCCCAACCTAAAAGAAAAATTGATGAAGATAGCAGGAAAAATAGCAGCAACAACAACAAATACAAAGTGCCATTAACGCACAGAAAAACACACCCAAGGATATTTGTTTCACAACGGAGAGGGGATAAAGTGGTTGTTACCACCACCCACCAAAAGTTTTTTGCAAAACAGACATCAGAAATGTGTTCGGTATGGACCTAGCGTAATGGTAATGGGCAACAAACGACATCACAAGCCACACAACGGCTGCTGTTTTTCTTCTTGTTGTTTTTGTTGTTATAGATTCGTTACACAGCAAATGTTAACATTTGGTTTTTTGTCGTTGTTGTTGTCGGTATTATTATTGTTGCTTATTTCCTTCGTAGACTAGAAACACAAATTAGATTTCTGGTCTTCGTACATACATATTTCACTTTTATTTGCTGCTTCGAAGATTCGAACATTAAATTGTTGTTTATTAAACTCGCTGCAGCAGCAGTAACGCAACGAAACACACACATACAAAAGAAGACCAGGAAAAAAAAACCGGTAGTAAACGTAAGAAAAATTAACTGGTCTTTTGGGAATTGGCCATTATCCTTTTAAGAGTTTTACGAATTTTACCATCGTCAACAAAGTATATCTCGTCATTAAATATTCTCTGCGAGTGTGTAAGTGAGTAAAGGCGAAAACGAGCTAGGCATTGCAAAGTGGAGTGTTGGCACATGTGCTGCTTTGCGATCCTACGTGGGTTTATTTTATGTTTTCACTTTTGTCGAACATGCCATTTATACATGAACAGATGTGGCTGTATATGTGTAGCAGAAGTATGCACTCAGTTTTATGCGTATGTGAATATGTGTGAAATAGGAAAACGTATAATCGTAAAAACGAATCGAAATGAAAATTTATGAGAATCGTACGATTTGATTTGTAATATTTCTTGGTACGCCCCCATTTTGATATGTCTATGCCCTAAATACGATAGACATTCTTTTTTTCACAAAGTTGAGTTTTATATGTGTGAATTATGGCCCTTTGGGACCGTCAATATTTATGCTAAAAGTTTGAAAACTACGATTTGATGGGAGAAAACAGATCAGCAACATAATCTACAAAGTCTATTTCAGGTCGAGAGGAAAAATCGTTATACATTTTAAATCTGGAGACTTTGAGCTTTACACCAGTAAAATTTTATATCATTGTGGGTCGCGATTTACAAATGACATGAGGTGAACGTCAAAATTTCATATTTTTATAAATTTAATTATATTTGAAAAATTTTATAGAACATTGATATGTGTCAAAATATGAACATTAAATGCCGGTCAATTTAACGAAAGGGACTGGTCATTATAATGACCGATTTAAAAGGGTTTCAGAACCTAGTGCTAAGCAATGCCAGAGGATATTTTAATGTCTATAGTACCAATCAATGCCTTGAAATGTTCAGAATTTTGCAACCATAAACTTAAGAGATATTGTCGATTTAAAAATTTAATAAAAAATTAAAATTGACTTTTACTAAAATAGCATGCTGATAATAAAATTAGAAGATATTCACAAAAATGGGCTGTAATTTGGTATTATAGATTCGCACTGCGTAGGGCATATTCTTACCAAAAATTATTAATTTTGGTCCACTATTTGGGGTAGCCTCCATATAATGGTATACGCCTAATTTTGTTTTTTGCCATTGGGTTTGCAATATTCGTACCAAAAACTATCAATATTAATTTAGTTTCCGGGTAGGTCCCATGTAACGGGCGTGGGGTCCGTTACATGGGGATTTTGAGCCCGTTTTGCAATCAAATTGGCTATAATTCAAATTGAATTAAGGTATGCCATAGTTTTTCTGTCTATTTTTCTGATCGAAATTTTACACGAGGAAGGGTCAACGAATAATCATTACTTGTTTTTGATGAAGAACGGTCTCAATATTTTTGTGTGAACCAGTAAAAGCGTGTCAGACGGTGTCGCCGACAGATATATACCCTCAGCCTTTGGTTTGCGGAAGTCTTCGGAATTTCACACAAATGTTATTATTCGTTTTATAGAAAGTATATGTTTATCAAAGAGATTTGTGGCTTAATGTTTATTATATCTGTAATTCAATTGGCTTTAAATTCAATGTACGTGTTTACAAAATGTTGACTCCGAATATGGGACTTGGTAAAGGTAATTGGTTGTGCAAAATTTGGTAAAACAAATCGCACATTTCTTTCGCATTATATTGAATTGAATAAATATTGAAAATTATGTGGGGAAGGTAGCAGAAGGAAGAAGAAGATGTTGACTTTCAAGCTCATAAGAGGGCGGGTATAGGATGTTCATTCATATGTGAAGGAATGCACCTATTCTAATATCGTTTAATATTGCACATATTACGAATTTTTGCAACTTTTTCAAATTTTGTTGTAATTCTTGGTTTCAGACGCAGCAGAAATTACATACGCCGTGAAAATGAAGTTTATTTCACCACACGGTGGTACAGGGTATTACATGTTTGTGCATATGTTTGTAACAGGCAAAAGGAAACGAGATAGGCACATGGTTCCTTTTTGGAATTTTGCATAGAATAACTGTTTGAGTCGATTTATGCATATACTTTCATCCGAATTTAAGTAAATAGTGCACCAAAGAGTCAAAGTCTGGACGATTGGTACACAATTTGGTGGAATGTGCTGAAGTATTTCGTCCAAATGACATGTGTATGCAGAAGGCTTTAAGATAAAGATCACATATTTAATTCGTCCAATTTGATGTCAATGGTCCTTAAAAAAAGGCGAGCGACGTCTGTTAGGATGCATTTGTTGAATGTACCCAAGATAAAGGCTATCATATAGTCTAACTGGCTGACTTTACTACTTTCCTTAATGCTTTTTAATTTTGAAATCTATAAGACATATTTAAAACGTTTTCTTGTCTTTTAAGTCTTAAACTATATGAACACAAATATTCAGCCCATAGGACTTCATCTGTCGATGACTGACTACTGTTTTTTTCTTCATCTTCCAAGCTTAACGGAATGGAATGACGTTCAGTAGGCCTATTCTGTAACATTTAAAAACATTCGATATTTTTTAAGTTTATTTTGTTATTCTTAAAACCATAAAAAAAAAAAATGAAATTGTTGTAAAATAAACAATGTCGAATGTTGGTAAAAAGTTACAGAATACGCCTACAGGGTTATTAATAAAGTTATACATCAAATAAATGCATATTTTGTGGAATTTAAAAATCACAATTTTTGAAATGAACCCCACAAAGCAGAACCATTGAAAGAAGCTGGAAAACCAAAATTCTCAGATCTTGAAATATTTTCCAATTTAAACTTTTTATTTCAGTGTAGTATTTCCTTGCATATATTAACAACAAATTATAATTACAAAGAAAAAATATGTGCTTTAAATTTAAATCATTGCCTAAAAGTATGTCATGAATATATAAAATAATTATTTCAGATTTCCCCAGCAATTTAAATTAAATTATTAAAATTCATATCAAGCAAATCCATTGCTTCAAAAATTGTAAAGCTAATTCCCAAAAGTCTTAGCCAAACCCAAAAAAAATCCATCCACCCATTATTTCATTTCACCGATGATAATAAATCTCTGCTTATTTCAGATTCCTCCTTTGCCTTCTACTTCTAGATGCCTTTGAGCATTATTTATTTGCTATCATTGCTTATAAATCTTATGCAAATATGTACGTGCTGATCTCTTGTTGTGATAGTCGTCAACTGTCAATGTGACAGTTTTCTCAAGGAAGGAAGGAACCAAAGAGCAATGACGACGAAAATACTTGTAAGGAGCAAAAAATTGGTCTTGGTTTCATGTTACAAGGATATTTGTTCATTCATTTATCCATTCGTTCGACTACACCACCGCCTATATATAGGCTTAGTGACGACGATTGATTTTTAACATGGCTAAGTATCAGTAAACATGTCAACTACTAAGAAGAAGAAAAAAAAACACAAACTCACACACACCTACCTTCCAGAAAAATTATTGATTTCTGTATTTTCTTCGTCATCACCGTGAATTGCATTATACACCAACACACACACACACACACACAAGAACACTCATCTAACTTTGGTTTAAGGTGTGTTCTTGTTTCTTTTTCTTTTTTTTTGTGGAGAACTTTGCTATTGAAATTAAATACAGGTGTGTCACTCAGAATTTGTAGTGGTGTTGGTTGTGATGGTGTGGTCATGATTGTGTTTTTTTTTCTTTGCAGTAGATGTAAAAGTTCTTTTGGTTAATTGTAAACTGCAATTAACCTAATTTCAATGCGCAACGACCTGGCTAAGACAAAAAAAAAACGTAAAAAGTGCATGTCTTGGTGTTGTTGTTATTGTTGTTGCTGTTGCTCTTGTGGACACTTGCACTTGAAATGTATACCTTAATCCATCCATCCACCACCCTATAAGACTTTTTCAACCAACGACATTTACAATGTCGTAGCGGGGTTACGACAAAGTTTATTTTTGTGTTACTGTGGCCAGTAGCCTAGATTGGATTGGATTTTTAGCCATGTTAGAAATGGTAAAATTACGTCAAAGTAAATTACATCGTTACGCCTGTTTTGAATGAATTATAAATTTGCATTTTATTCTTGGAAACGTTGCCCTGTTGATTTTTAGAAAGAAGTTATGAATTTCATTTGCTAAATAGTTAGCGAAAGAAAATCAGGTCAGATCCACCTACTTTTTATTAATTGAAATAATTTGAGGGCCAATGGGCTGGGGCAAATATTATAATAAACTAAAAAATATGAAAATATCAAAATAATATGATGTAATTAGTATTTCTAGTTGAAGCTGGATACCGGACAATTTGTAAATCGTTCAAAAAAAGGCTCATGTTGATCGAAAGATGCCACTGATGGCTAATCATGTCATGTGAGTCTTTGAAGAAGAACAAATTGTCGCCCGTTTCTTCGACAAAACTGGTCATGTGATTAACGTTCCGTTAATCGAGAAATGTATTTCGGTCAATTATTTGCTTGAAGTCTTCATAAAGGCTTGAAAAATGAAAAAGAGAAAACAAATCTCATATCGGCTCCTTTTGACATAGTAAACCATGGAATTTACAGGTTATGTGCCATACAGTCCTGAATGACCTATTTTTATTCCGACACATCAAGACAAAATGCGTGGTCAACGATTTTCTTTCGTTTATAAGCCATGTTTTGGCGGAGTTCCAATTGAAGAGCCTGAGCCCTCAAGCCACATAAGCGTTTGCGTTCGAATGTTAGAAACTCGCTTACGATCAATTGAAGCAGGCTTGGTCAATCGTAATAATCACGGAATCTTAACGAAAGTCATCTGATATGCACAATGAACCCGCTCTAAGCAAAAATCTTAACCAATTGATGAAAACACAGTGAGCGGAGCAGTATAGCCGGTCGGGGCCGACCATACTACACAACTACTGTTTAGGTTCGATACATTGTTTACGACAATGTATATGTTCGATATGTTGTTCACCCCTTCCGTAGCATACCAATTATTATTCACATTAATTGGCCATGAGTGTCAATGGGGGAATCTTCTCTGCACTTCTTCTAGGAGTCACATTCTTCTCTTTCCTACGCTCTCTCCTAGAAGTCACATTCGCTCAGTTCGGATGCAGAGAGGACTTTCTAGTACTACGGTCGTCGATGTGATCTCGACTTTGTTAACGCTAAATTTGCTCACCGCGACTCACTTGCATTCTCGCTATCGTTGATCATAGACTAACTTTCTCGCTTTCGATCGAAAACGCACGCATTAAGGTAAAGTTTAGTTTCTTGTGAAACTCATTAACCTTGTCGAATAAAGTTGAAAATATATTCTTACACAAAATTGTTTTATTTTGTTTTTATTTATTTTTTGGCTTTCCCTTTCTCCCCCTCATCGGTATCACGCCAACAACTACCACCAAAATGTAACTTTCTGTGGTACCATACTCTGAGCTTGGGCAAAATTCGTGATGTTTGCACCTTCTTGACCGATTATCAGGCAACAGCTCCACTTTCTAACCCTGGCATATTTTCCAAATATTTTTTCCCAATGTGAATATTTATTCCATAAAATACAAATTGGTCACTTAAAGTTTCGGTTTATTTGACCCTCGGAATATTGATCAGATCATCATCTAAACAGGCGTTCTAAGTATTTGGTCAGATACCCTTCACCATATAAAATGTGTTATGTTCTGCATATTATAATGGTCTCTACAGCGACTAGAAAATCTGACAAAAATATAGTTATCGGTTCATTGCACCTTCTAAATACTATATCATCATTCACGTAAAATTTCAAAGCCATCAGCGCGACATTTCCGATATCTAGTGGGGTACTATTACCCCGACCATACTAAACAATATCATAACACATAGCCACCTTCAAATACTTTTAACTCCCACATCCGAGTACATACAATAACATAATTGGTATCAATTTCCCGGTTCTATATCCTATATATACGATCCAGGAAACAAATTTTATAATATTTCACACAAAAATCAGGGTCCATTTGACCAGCTAAATATTAGCCGATCTTCAGCAAAACAGCATTCTTATTCTTTGGCCAGAACACCTTCTTGGTGTAAAATTTCGTGGTGTTCGGGTCATATTTGTGGACCAGAAAAACAGACAAAAATAAAAATTTTGGTCCATTTCATCGCCTAAATATTAACGGATCATTAACAAAAAGAATAGGGATCTCCTTTGGACATCACCCATCCTACAATCGAAACTTCGTGACGATTGGTCCATAACTGTGGTCTGTATCGTGTTTATAAATTATAATGGACAGACGTACGGACAACGGACGGTCGACTCAGTTAGTCGAGATATGACGATCGGTGTATTTAAAGGTGGGTCTAGGGCCAATATTTCGGCGTTACAAACTATTGGGGCTGCACACAGCTATAATAGCACTGTGCGACACGAAAATTTTACAGGGGTTCTAATGTACCAAATTTGTTTAGTTGGAGTCCCTGGACCACGAAAATACCTTTGGTTTTTCTGGGTCACTTCGAAAATTAATTTTATAACGGTAAATATAGAGAAAAACGTGTTTTTTTTCTTTCGAAGAGTACAATTTTTCCTTTCAAACAAGATATATATTTGGTAAATCGGTTGAGGATTGGCTGAGTTACAGCGGTTGAAATGTGAAAAAATACGAATAAAATAACAAAATAAATTTTTCTTCGGAGTGTACGATGAAATTATGATTTCAAGCCATATAAGTTTTATTATATTACGGGGAAGAAAATTAAATTAGCTTTCGAAAATGATATAAATCAAAAAATCGGTTAAAAAATGGATGACTTATACACATTTTTGTATTGATTCTATACATATTCTCTAAAGGAACTATGGGTCTATCTCGTTTCCTTTTGCCTGTTGCAAACATAACGGTTTGTAACAGGAAACGATACAGACCCATATTTCCTTTAGAGAATATGCATAGAATCAATACAAAAATGTGTATAAGTCATCCATTTTTTAACCGATTTTTTTTTGATTTTTGACAGTGTAATTATTTGGAATTTCGGGTTTCCCTATATACAATTTTAAATATGGGTCTATATTTTTAACACTAGAACGCCGAAGGCAGTCATTTCGACCGCTTTCCAATTTCAAGTACAAAAGCAACTGTGCATTTAATGACACTTTTTTTAAAATATGGTGACTTTTTGTACCTCATAGAATTACGTTTATTATAAAAAATTCACCAAATTTTAAAAAAAGTGTCATTAAATGCACAGTTGCTTTTGTACTTGAAATTGGAAAGCGGTCAAAATGACCGCCTTCGGCGTTCTAGTGTTAAATAACCCTAATATAATGATGCCGGCGTTATGTGTATTTAAGTATTTTATTTTAGCCCCATTTTTAATGCATTTAACCACACAGTATTCGGTCTCTCAATGGAGAAAACACTTCCTCGAGGATATTTGCATATGCAGGTCCTTGGAGAAACGTGTGTTTTGACACCAACGGAATATTTGGTGGAAGGTTTAAAAAAATACAAACTCTATGATGTTTTAATTTGTTTCTTTTCCATTTCATTCCTCATGAAAATTCTACTTTTAAATACTCTTAGGAAAAATGAAAAAGAAGGAAAATAAATTCGCAAAACATTATTTTGCGTATCTATATTCCCACGCGTATGAACATGTTACACTTTAATGATTTACAACTACAAACTATCATAAAATAATTTCCAATGAAACACATAAATAATAGCGCACCCATTAATATATTTCCCCTTTTATCATCCACCCCACCCTCTCACATTCCCAATGGTAATAATCATAAATGTTTGTAGCAATTATTGGCCAACAACAACAACTTCCTTTTGGCATCATTAACGCCTTCCTGATACACCAACACTGACAGGCAGCATCTTATAACCCAGAAACGACTGGAGAAGGTTATGGCCCTGTCTGGCTTATATCACTCCTCTGAAACATTCATCCTCCTTCTCCCCTTACCATGCCTTGCCTTAACGAGTTTGGCAAATTACTTTCCAGCTCATTTGTCAATTTCTCGCTTTGAAACGAAAGAAGTTGTTAGAAGGGGAGAACTGGAAGGGAACTTTAACCTTCAGCATCATAAATTTCAAAGAAATATATTTGTTTCCTCTGTTTTGTTGTTGTTGCTTTGTTTCCTGAAATCCGATAAATAAAGTGCCTACGAACTGCTCTCAATACGACTCGAGTTGATTTCGATGTATCCTTTTTTGTTTGTTGGATCTTTTATGCCCACTTACACAGGACATACCAAAGCAAATTCAGAATTTGAATAAGTAAGCGTGAAAAAAGTAACATTGCCTTCCATGGGCATTTTAGGTTTACCTCCACCACTTGGCATCATGAACGACGTCCAGGCAAGGAGATATACTGCCATCGCAATGCTGTGAATATGTGTGTGTGTGAGTTTTTTGTTCTGAAGTGGAGGGTTTTGAATTTGAACCAGATGCTCATTGGGTTGGAGGTCGTTTGTTTGAAGTGGTTTTGTACCAACAAACAGCAACAACAACGGCAGCGGCAGCATCTATTCACATTTATTTTACTTGCTTGCAGCTTTCCTGCCTGACTGCCTTGTTTTCTCTATGCCAGACTACGGCAAAAAACGAACGACGATGACAATAAGGATGCCAAGCAAAAAACACGAAACAAGTAAAAAGGGAAAGTGTCAAGTGTTAGAGGATTTAGACAAAAGCTTTTGTTATGCGATACTTTTATGTCCTCCTCGTTGTCGTTGTTCTTGTTGTTGGTGTTTGTGTGTTTTATTGTTTTCCCTTTGTTGTATTTTAAATTGTCCTGTCCCGGCTTTTTTGTTTGTCACTTTGATTGCTTTTTATTATTTTGTTTGGTTTTACAATTATTGCAGTAATAATACGGATATTGATTGCACTGCACAGTGAAACTAGGTAATATAAGGTGGTGCAAAATGCAGATTGGGGATGTGGGATAAGGGAGGTATTTAGTTATACTGCATTCATATAAAAAGTGTCATTTACTTTTAGTAATTAGCTAACATTATAAATTTCAAAAGACTCGTAAGTCTTTTTCGCTCCTAAAATGTTACCCAGGTTAATAATATGCATATATACTCTATGGGATCTCCGACGAATATGCATTTGAAGTTATGTCAACGTGTGGAAATATTTCAAATCAATAATAAAAAATATTCCGAGTAGTATCGTGACGACAATAGATATATTATATTTCCATCTTGTACCACAGGACTCCATCTTAAATCTTGAAAATCGTCATCCGCTTTTGTGGGAAAATGCGGTAAAAACTACACATGTTCTTACCAATAATGATAAATTTTTGGTCCACTATTTAGGGTAGCTCCCCCCTCCAATTTTTTTTAGGGGCCTTTTTGTTTCTTTTCCAACCTTTTTCCAAAAATGCCTTTAATTTAGTATTTTCAATTTTTCATTGGGTGTGAACTAATTATGGCCAGAAAATGGGATCCCTGGCCCATAGTACTATAGTTCGAATTACCTCGGGATCCAAAAAAAGTTACGAGGCAATTAAGCTGTATCTAGTAAGGCGGTAAACTAGGGGTGCCAGACTGCGATTTTCAAAAATCTGGACATAAAAAAACATGTCATTCACCAAAAGGACATAAGGACATTCAATAAACGTAATAAATAAGTTAAATCTTTCGGGATTTATTATATATTTGATAGGAAGATTTCACACCAAAACAAGTAAAAAAGTGTCAGTCGGTGTTTCCGACAGAGATTACGAACCGATATAGCCGATATTTACATTAAATCTATATTTAGTCCAAATATTAAAGTCTACAACATTGTTTTTGCTATTCTCTTATATAAGGTATAGTAGTACATACATATGTGGGAGGTACCATAGACCTCATCTTCGGACTTAATATAGGTTTGGATTAAATTGGTCATTCCATTCAATTGATATTGGATTGACGATGTTGACATTCCAAAAAAAGTATAAATATGAGGCCTAATCTAGGCTTTCTAAAAATATTACAATGTGCAAAGATTGCATGAAATTTGATATTTCGTATGAGATTTACAAGTTTTCAAAAAATGACCCTTGGAAGGTATTATTAGAACGAGTGGACCGATAAGTTCCATTCCCTAACATTATACAGGTTTGGTAAAATATTGGGTTGTATAAAGTTTGGTTCAAATTAGATACACCGTTCGCATGATATTATAAAATTAATTACCAGCGTGTATGGAACCATATATTCCCCATTTTCAAACATGATTTAAGTTGAAAAATATGGCTGAGGATATAAAAAGACTAGTACGTCTAATATAGCCAATTCTGTGGAAAAACGTCATTAAACTACTGAAATTTTGACGGTATTGCAAAGTGCAAATTTAAGTTAATATAGATCGTTTTAGAATAGCACAATTCCTGCAGCCAATTTGATGAAAATTAGCTCACACCCCATAAAATACCGAAATTTGAGCCGATATTTCTCTATCTTAAATATTGCAAGTTCGGACATGGTCCTGGCTAAATCGACATATCATATTAGAAGAATATGGGATCTCCGACAATATTTTCAGGAGTTGCAAACGAAATGACTCAACCTTAGGATAGCTAATACATCCATTAATGCATCCGACACAGAGTCCAGACTTGGCATCAAACGATTATCATATTTTTCTTGCATTGCAAAATTCCTTTAATGATAAAAACTTGGTATCTAGGGAGGAATGTGAAAACCGATTTTACACATTCTAGATGAAATTTAAGGCTGATACATCAAAATGGCCAAAACCGTTATTCTTTAATTGCTCGAACAGTATCAACATCAAAAACACAATACATGGAAAACCGGTAAGGGAAATACAGTAAAGTCCAACACTGACCAACTACAACAGGCACGGAACTGAAAGTTCAATAGAATAAAACATA
>NW_026885482.1:0-67779 GCF_032173495.1 Musca vetustissima
GCACGTTACATTGAAGTACCCAAAAAATCGTAAAACGCGAATAATTTCTGAAAATTCCATATGCCATTAACGCGCATCCGATTTCGGTGTGCATCCTAAAAAAATACATCGATCTATACCGATTTCAATGTGGTCCATTAAGAACCATGGATGTGCCAGCAAAATCTATTTTTGAGATAAATTGCGTACATCTCTCTTTCGGCTGAAGTTTTTAAAGTTCTCTTTTCGAAAAAGATCAAAATCCGTATGAGGTCATTTATTGAAGCGGAAATGATTCACAGAAAACGCAAATAAATCCGCGATATTTTCAAAAACATTTTTTGCCAAATTTCGTGTTTTTGGAAGGCCAGTTCCCGCCGTTCTAGTAGATGGATTTTCACGAAAAAGATTTTATATCATCCGAAACGTAAAAAACCTTATTGATCGCGGGTACCCATATCATTCAGTTGACAGATCTAAAAATTTGGCCCGAAAAATAGGTTTTTTAGAAATTTGATCGCACAAAATTCGCACCTTCGGATGAGTATTACTCTGAAGCTGTGCATACTACATACACAAAATACATATCAAATGACGCAGATTCGCGACTACAATAATCTTATAATCGATTTTTATAAATTCCTGTTTGCGTATTAAAGCTAGAAGTAAAATTAAAAAAACACTCAAAATCGAGCTTCAAAATGTCAGCATCATTTAAAGGTAGATGTAGTGAAAATTTTGAAAAATGGTACATAAGGGGCGTAGTCCCCATTTTGTTGGCTTCTAGTATTATTTTGACACGAAGACGGTGCAATGAGTGGTTTAGTCACAAATCGATAGAGAACATAAAAAAACTGGTTCGCCTCAACGTGTTTTTACACATTTTTTTACATTAAAGTCGACACAGCTTCCACCAAAATAAAGTTTGGAGGTCAATATCATGAACAGTTTGCAACGACAGATCAATTAACCCAAAACTATTCACTTTTTTTCATATACTTAAGTAATTCCCGAGTTATAAAGGGGTGAACCTCCGCTTCAGCTATGTTAAAAAATTGGCAATATTGCCCATATGTATGTATGTATATGTAGACATATTCTTGATCTGTGTAAAATTCTATGAAGATTTATACATTTAAGTCTGTCTGTTACAATCACTCAAGCCTCTAAACGAAGTGAAATATTGCAGAGTCTTTTGTATGCAGGTAGGTAAAGTTCGAAGATAGGATATATTGTTCCACGTTTAGCTATAGGCACCATATAAAGGTATCCCCATTTTTTATGAATTTTTGGGGTTCTTGGGCACGTTTTTCATCCGAATTCGCTGTAATTTGGTGTTTTGTAGTCGTTTTTGGTAATTCGAACTGAAATCCTGTGTACGTTTGTGATAACCTTGCCCTCTAAATTGCAGTATTTTACGGATATTAGACAAAGGTTTTAAGCTACCATGTGTTGTCAATAACGGTTCCCGTATTAGGATTTTGAAATTTTAGGAATAAATTCCATTAATAAATGCTAAAATTTGTATTTGGTTTACAAGAGTCACATAGTACAAATGCCACTTTTTATACTCTTCACCACACTATGGTACAGGGCATTATATATTTGTGCATATGTTCGTAACAGGAAAAAGGAATCGAGATAGACCCATGGTTCCTTTTGACAATATGCATAGAATCACTTTCTGAGTCGATTTACGCATGTCCGTCTGTTCAGCCGTTCGTCTGTCCATCTGTCCGTCCGTCCATGTGTTTTTGTTAACAAAGTACAGGTCGCATTTATGATCCGATTTGGATGAAATTAGTTTCGTCCGATTTGATGTAAATGATTAACCAAACTCCCAATATTTGTACGATTGGGACAAAATTTTGCACAGCACACTGAATCAGGTCCATGCTTATGTGTGCGGAGTTTTGTTGGAATCGGTTCAGAGTTAGATATTGCTCCCACCTATATAGTCGTCCGATTTTATGTGAATGATGCACCAAACTCCCAATATTTGTCTGATTGGACAAAATTTTGCACAGAGTATTGCATTAGATACCGACTGATATCTGAGAATTTTTTTAATCGGTTCAGATTTAGCAAGGTTTGTTGAAATCGGTTCAGATTTTTCGATTTGCACGAAATTTGGCATAACGTACTGAATTGAGCGTAGAGTGATGTCTGGCAAGTTTCGAGAAAATCGGTCCAGATTTAGATATAGCTCCCATATATAGTTTCGTCCGATTTCATGTAAATGGTGCACCAAAGTCCCTATATATCCTTCGATTTGCACGAAATTTGGCATATCGTACTGAATTTAGTCCAGACTGATGTGTGCCAAGTTTCGTGAAAATCGGTTGAGATTAAGATATAGCTCCGTTATATTATAGATTGATTGTAAATAATTGACGCACCAAGGATCCAATATATGGCTGATAGGAGCAAAACGTACTGAAATTTGTATTACCTAACCTTTGACAAGTTTCGTCGAAATCGGTTCATATTAAGATATATCTTCCATATATATTTTCGCCCGTTTTTAAGTAAATTGGACATCAGACTCCTCATGCTAGTCAGATTGACATCAAATTTTGCACAACGAGTTGCATACTTTAGATAAATATCACATATTTTATTTCATCCAATTTCATTTTAATAGTCCTGTTTAATATACCCATAGTGGTGAAGGGTATCATATATTCGGCACCGTCTGACTTTACTACTTTCCTTACTGGTTATATATAGCTCCCATACATAATTTGACTCGAATTCATACAAACGGTAAACCAAAGAATCGAAGTCTGTCCGTTTCAGAATGGTATGTGTTTGAGTTTATCAATTGGTTCAAATATTTATCTAGATAGCACAATAAATTTCGCCCGATTTCATCTCAATGGTCCTCCAAAGATCCTATGACCGTCCTATCTAATGGATATTGTAGATATTAACATGTCTTGCATGTACCCAAAGTGGTGAAGGGTATTATATAGTCGGCCCCATCCGACTTTTGAACTTTCCTTACTGGTTGATATGTTCGCTATGTATGACAAACGGTCTCGCTGTCATCTGACGCTCACAAAATAAATCGGTATTAAGTGGAAGTTCGGTAAGTGTTCTAATCGTAAACAAATTGGTTTTTATTAGGTGCCAAATTTTCCAATAAAAAATGTCTCGCCATTTATGAATTCCCGAACGAGGTCGGACTTAGCAAAATGTTTACTTATTTTTGAAGTGTATCCTGTTAACCATTGTCACAGGTCAGACCGATATTATGCGACATACAATAAATTCGTATCTACACCACACAGATCTCTATTGTGCCAAAACCACTCTATTGTGCGATGGCAGATGCTGCTATTGGAGGCGTGTTTTCTTCGAGAATTGCATTCATCCTGTATTCTGGAATTGTTTAGTGTTTGATAGGAGTGACGACCTAGGGTTTTCCTCCATGCCTGGGACGTAGATGCTTATTTGGTGGTTCGGATAACTGATTTTGCAACACCGAAACATATACAACAACGACAACAATTTGTTTTTGGAAGAATTTTCATGTAAGTCGTATATTGCAGTCTTTCATTGGGTTACATCTGTATATGTTGTCCACAAGGATTATGTATGAGCTCCACAAGTGACCAAATGAAATTCACATTTATTGGTTGATGTTGATTTATATGTAGATAAAGATCAGGCCTTTAATGTCATACGTTTTCATATTATATCAAATATTTTACATACATCCGATCGACGGATACATACAAATAAAGTCATTAAAAAGGGTCACGATATAGGGTCTCATCGTCTATGGGGTCTTATCTATATAATATATACCTAATATGGTGTAGAGTATCACATAATTGACCTATCCTGATTGTGTCTTGTCTTAAAAGGTTTATATTATAATAATTTAGTTTGGTTTTAATCAGTCTAACTTCGGCAGGGTTGAATATGGACTGTGACGATCCAGTGTTTGGCAAAGCCCCGATTAAAAAATTGAAATCAATGCTTAAAAGTAGTTAATTTGTTATTTAAATGTACGACATCATCTGAAATTAGGTCATTCTTTTAAAACGTGTTCATATAATATTTTGTTAACAACGAAATGTTTAACCTATATTATCACTTTTTTACCACAAAAAGTTTAAACATTTCAAAGCCCTCTAAAATTTTCAATTACCGCAAACTTTGCAAAAAAATGCTATCCAAACATTGCAACATTTCTCCATAAATATTAACTACCTTAAATATTAATCAAAATATTTTGAAAAATAACAAATAATAATATCTATAAAACATTGCAATTAATATCTTATTTAATAACAAAATATAAGCCATAAATATTTGCATAATATTTCAGTGGAACAACAGCACAAAAAAAATCATTATGACATTTAATGGGAATTTGCCAAAACCACAGTCAAAAACAAGTGTGGGATATCAATGAGTGTTTTCAACACTATCGACAATTTAGTGGTTTAATTATAGAAAACATACATTAAAACTTTTTTTGTTGGTGTTGGCGAAATTTCTAAAAACAAAATCTACTATCAAAACTAATAATGTCTGTCAATTGATTTCCATTACACCGAATAATAAAATTAATGGTTTTCATAAATGAGTTTATATAGTCATCAATCATAATTGTACGGCCATGGTTAGTGGATTAGGATGACTAAGTAACTTGTGTCGAATATAATAGCCAATGATGGCTTTTCACAAAAAAATTTTAGTTTCAATATCAGACCATTTTTTAGTTGCACTCATTATACCCGTTCATAATATCATCGGCATTTCTGAGTATTTCAGCCATGCGAAACATCGCAAATATGTAGTGTGAGATGTGATTACGATACGGAAATCCCACTTTAAGAATTAACAATATAACCCAACAATATTTTTAGAAATGAAAGCAATTTTTAAGACCATCCCTAAAAAATATGATAATAAAAATTGACTGCCGACAATATTAATTAAATATATAAAAGTTAGGTTCCACGGAGATTCACAATTCAACGGCCACTACAATGTTTCATAAATATGGCAGTGCTAATTCAAGTGTAAACATAATTATTAAATATAAATAACGCATAGACATATCGACATAGAGAGATACAATAAAATATGTTTATATTAGAGCTTTAGCAAAGTGAAAAAAATATATGAATATGGCGATTTGAGGAAAAATGATATAAGTCAAAAATTCACAAAAATTATGTCGTTCTATTACGTCTTAACTCAATCTCCCGATTTCCTCCAATTAAGTGTCTTAAACAGACATTGATACCATTGGATTAGATATGTTATGAGCTTTCAAATGATATGCATCTAAGTTTAATCGATTGATTAAAGTCAATATAGAAATCAGTGTTATGATCTGAAAATAAGATTAAGAAATTTAGATATCCTGATCTGTATTCCGGAAAAAAATTTATAAACGTTTTTATTCCCTTCACCACACTGTGGTACAGGGTATTATGTCTTTGAGCATATGTTTGTAACAGGCAAAAGAAATCGAGATAGACCCATATTCTCCTTTTGAGAATATGCATATAATCAATTTCTATGTAGATTTATGCATGTCCGTCCGTATGTCTGTCCTTCCATGTATTTTTGTGAACAAAATACAGATCGCATTTATGATCCGATTTGGATGAAATTTGGTACATGTCACTTATTTGCCCAAGGACGGGTTGTTTTATTTTAGTTCAAATAACTACAACTTCAGGCAGTTAATTTCGTTAGATTCCATTTCAATGGTCCTCCAAAAATGATATGTCTATTCTATCTTAAGGATATTGTACATATGAGAATCTCTTGTATGTAGCCAAAGTGGTGAAGGGTATCATATAGTCGGCCCCATCCGACTTTTGAACTTTCCTTACTGGTTATTATATATTAAGATATATGATGTAACATAAAGACTTAAGAATTTACAATGTACATTGTATACAACGATTAAGATTTTCTGGACGATGAAACATACGAATATCAATTTCTTATCTTTACGGTTCAGGAAAATCGATGGATTGCCCATTTTGGAGTTTATGATAGTTTACTGCATACCAGTTCTCTTCTGAAATAATGAAATATTCGTCAGAAACCCCATTTAATTTTAAAGGCTATTTGTTGTCGATTTAGTCATGTCCGTCCGATTGAGGTCGCAATATTGAAGACAGAGCTTTGGAATTCTGCACATACATGACTACTACTTGTAATTTTGTATTTTTGGTTCTCATTGGATATATAGTCTCCTTACTAAAATTTGTCGATATTGGTCCACATTTAAAGATTGACCTCATCGATTGCATTGGCTTTAATTTGATTGTTGAAATTTGAAATCGAGAAACGGGATTTTGTTTGGATTGAAACAAAAATTTTAAAAAATTCCTAAGAAATTAATGCTGAAAAAAGAGCTAGGTGTCAGATCAATTTTTTGGTGCAATATATATATGGGGGCTATATCCAAATCTTAACCGATAAAAACCAAACTTTGTTTTTTTTTCATTCTTTAGTCCCACATATTGCATGTACAATATTTCATGAAGATTAAACAACTCCGTTTATTTTTGTCCAGTTTTACATGGATCCAGCAACACTGGCCGACGGAACCTTACCAATTGATGCTGCCCTATTTGTCGTACGAAGAGGCCGGTTGGTCCTTTTGGAATTCTCAGACTTTACGGAAGATTTCGAAGACGATCCTCGTCTTCAGTTTCGCAAACCTCATTATATGGGTTATCATACCAGTCTCCATTATCTTTGGACCGGCTCTGCTTTTCCTTTATATCAGGCGACGGGAAAGTCTGATGGATGGACAGAGTTAAAATGTTAAGGATCGGTTTGCTTATCGCAATTGTTTTTCCGTTTCATCTTGGCCAAATTCCGCTTTTGTACCCTTCATAAATACTTTTTCCTTGTCGTGAGCTTAGTCATGTCTTAGCTCACCTCAATGCTATGTAAATTTTCGAAATAATCATTTCTGCTATTTTATTGATCAACATTTCATTTTGAGATATAGATATTCGTATGACCATGTGTTATAATTATGCTGATGGTCTGATGGTACGAAATGGCTGCAATTTAGTGTTAGGAATCCTTATTAGCAGCCAAATCTTCCTAAAAGTTTTCAATATTGGACTAATATTTTGATGATATCCGGATCGTTTTCCAAACTATATTGTTGAAATTTGAACTGGAGAAAATCGGTTCAGATTTAGATATACCTTTCATATATATTTTCGTCCGATTTTATGTATATGATGAACCAAACTTCGAAAATGTGTCCATTGAGACAACATTTTTCACTGCGTATTGAATTAGGTTCTGATTGGTGTATGCAAAGCTTAGGTATATCACCAATTTATATTTTCAACTGATTTATGTAGATTTATTCTAGAATGTTTTTTGTTAATGTCTGTTGAATTCGGTTCAGTTTTCGGTATAACTCCCATAAATATTTCGTCCAATTTTATTCAAATGATGCAAAGCCAAAGCCAAATAGGCCAAAGCCTATCTTTTGCCTGACATAAAATATTTAATAGCGTATTGGATTGCTATAGCTTTCATATATAGTTTCATCTGATTTCATCTAAATGGTGTACCAAATAAATAACGTATTTGTGCACAACGTACCAAATCGAACCAAATCTTGTGTTGGATTTTGTAAAATAAATGCAGAGGTAGATATAACGGCTCTATTTTGTCGTCTGAGTTCACACAAATTGTGCACCGAATAACAAGCGTTTGTCCGATGAAGAGAAATGTGCTGCAACATATCAAATGGTTGCTTAAATACATCTAGTCTAAACGAATTGAAATAGATCGACAAAATTTTGCATAGAGTGTTTTGACTGCAGGCAGGTCAAGTTCGAAGATGGGCTTTATCAGTCCATGCTTAGGCATAGCTCCCATATAAGGGTACCCCTTATAATAGGTACCAAATCTCTCCACAAAAAATTATGAATATAGGAAAATTTTTCGGATAGCCACCATATAAGGGTACCCCCAATTTTCGGTATTTTGGAGTTCTTGAGCGCGTTTTACAAGCGAATAACCCCCATTTTATACCCTCCACCATTGTATGGTGGGTATATTTATTTTATATGTTCTTGATCAGGGTAAAATTCTGAGACGATCTAGCCATGTCCGTCCGTCTGTCCGTCTATTGTAATCACTCTATCTTCTGAAGGAACAGAGATAGGGTGCTAAAATTTTGCATAGGGTTGTCTTTTGTCTGCGGGCAGGTCAAGTTCGAAGATGGGATATATCGGTCCACGTTTAGGCATAGCTCCCGTCTTAGGGTACCCCCCAATTTTTGGTATTTTGGTGTTCTTGAGAGCGTTTTTCAACTGAATTCGCTGAAATTTGCTACATAACGTTCCTATTGGGTACTAAATGTCTCCACAAAACTATAAATATAGGTCCACTTTTTCTGGTAGCCCCAATATAACGGTGCCTCCTAATTTGCAGTATTTGGGGGTTTTGATCGTATTTTTCCGCCGAATTAGCTGTAATTTAGTATTTCGAGTTCTTAATAGGTACCAAATCCCTCCACAAAAAATTTTAAGATATAGGTTAATTTATTTCGGATACCCCCAATTTTCGCTACTTTGGGGTTATTGAGCACGTTTTTCAACGGAATTTGCTGCAATTTGCTAATGTGTAGTCGTATATGGTAACAAATATTCCTACCAAAAATTATTATACCCTTCACCACAATGTGGTACAGGTTATTATGTCTTTGTGCATATGTTTGTAACAGGCAAAAGGAAACGAGACAGACACATGATTCCTTTTGGGAATCTGTAGATGTTAAATTGTAAGCAAAGTACTGGTCGCATTTCTGATCCGATTTGAATGAAATTTAGCACAAGTCACTAATTTGGTCCAAAGACGAAGCCTATTGAAATTGGGAAAAATCGGTTCAGATTTAGATAGAGCTCCCACATATATTTTCGTCCGATTTAAGGTAAATGGTGCACCAAAGACCCTATATATCATTTGATTTGCACGAAATTTGGCATAGAGTACTGAATTGGGTCCAGAATGATGTGTGCTAAGTTTCGTGCAATTCGGTTCAGATTTACATATAGCTCCAATATATATATATATATATATATATATATATTCGACCGATTAAATGTATATATACTTTCGTCCGATTTTAAGTAAATGGTGTACTAAAGACCCATAGCTAGACCGATTGGCAAAACGTACTGAAATTAATATAAATTAATCTCCGTAAAGTTTCCTTGAAATATGTTCAGAGTTAGATATATATAACCCAGAAATCTGTACAGATATAGATATATAACAAACTCGATAATGAACTATAGCCGCATTTAGACCTAGCCACTGTGTGGAGGTTTCAGAAGAAGTGGACCGATATACCCCATCTTCGAATTTAACTAAGTTGGGAAGAAATAATAAGATGGGCAGAGTTTGGATGAAATTTAAATTTTCTGAAACGGATTTGGTCCAAAGAAACATGGGGTCTAGAATCAATGTTTCGATGAGGCACATTTGCATCGTCTTAAAGTCTTTACACCCTCATTAGCAAAAAGGCTGAGGGTAAAATTATCCATTAAAAATTTCTGAAATGTATTATGGTTTACATAATCCGTTTTTAGAAATGTCGGTGTTGGTTCACTTTTTGGTATGTTCCCCATATTTTCATTTCTAGTACCTGTCAGTATATCTATGGTGGAGGGTATCCAAAGTTCGGTCCGGCCGAGCTTAACGCTTTTTCACTTGTTTATATTAAAATAGTTATCCGATTTGTTTCGCGTTTTGAGTTTGGTTCTAGACTCTGTTTTAGTCATTTCACCTGCGGAGGATAGTGAGTTAAAAAATTAGAACGTAATGTTCGATAATGAACTATAGCCGCATTTAGACCTAGCCCCTGTGTGGAGGTTTCAGAAGGAGTGGGCCGATATTCCCCATCTTCGAATTTGAACTAAGTTTGGAAAAAATAATACGATGGACAAGTTTTGGATGAAATCTAAATTTTCTGAAACGGATTTGGTCCAAAGAAACATGGGGTCAAGAACCAATATTTCGATGAGGCACATTTTCACCGTGTCAAAGTGTATACACCCTCATTAGCCATAAGACTGAGGGTATAATTATCCATTAAAAATTTCTGAAATGTTTATTATGGTTTACATACTCGGTTTGTAGGAATGTCGGTATAGATCCCTATATTTTTATGTCAAATACCTGTCAGTATATTTATGGTGGAAGGTATCCAAAGTTCGGCCCGCCGAACTTAGCGCTTTTTCACTTGTTTTTTTTTTTTTCTTTTTTTATAACATTTAATGCTTCGTACTCGATTCCTAATGTTTCCTTTTTGTTCCTAATTTATTGAACCCCGCAATATTCTACAAAAATGTTGGTCATAAATTTTTTTGTGGGGTCCTCATAGACGAGAAATCAATGTATAAACGTGTTATTGGTATATTCCGTTTCTTGTGACTAAAATAAATAAACTTCAAAACATTCAGTATACATTTCTTGTAATGTAGAACTATCGGTTCTGTCCTAATTATTTTTTGAAAAACGCAAAATAAAAATAAATTTCGAGGAAAAAAGAACCGGGTTTCTAGATGTTGAACCGAATATTCTTATGAAATGCATGCTATAGCTGCAAATGAAGATACGAAGCTATATTTTTTAAGTAAAAGAAGGTCGCAAAAAATGATCACCACTAAGCCAAATATCCGAATTTAGACTTTCGTTCTAGGGTTTTCGTATACTCACCAAGGTCTTTCATTCCCAGTAAGAATTTTCATCCCCCAAAATATTGTCGCACAGTGTTATAAGTTTAGTAAGTGCGTGTTAATTTTTGCGCGAGTATTTAATTAGCGATACAACATGAAATCTAAGAGCACCTTCCGTTTTGATCATTCCCTTTACCGGTTTACAGATTTCGACTCTGATTTTTTAATTTTCGAATTGTACATTTATTTTATAAGGATACATTTATAATTAAATTATCATATAAAACAACAACATTGATGTTTCATCTGCATATTTAGTGTTTGTTGACTTAGTCCTTTTCACCTTGAATTTTTTAGTGTTAATATTTTAATTTCTGTTCTGATTATTGTTATGTTCATTCGAGTGCATCCTCGCGTATTTTATACGTATGCGTACCTATGTATGTGTGTGTGTGCCTGTTTATTTAGATTCTATATGAGCAAGCATATGGATACATTTTGTACTGTGTTAGACTAATTAAATAACTAATCTCTTCGCTTGATTACTTTTCATACATCCATAAAACAATAACAATAATAATAAAGTGCATTTTTCATTTTGTGTGTTTCGCGAGAAATTTACTGATACTGAAATGTGTGTGTGTGTGTGCACGCGCTAACCACATATTTTGTTTATGCAGCGCTAATAACTCAATTGAATATCGGTATTTAAAAGAGATATTGAATGAGAAAAAAATATTAGTTTTTATTTATTTTTATTTATAATGGTTCTAATTAAAAGGCGGGACCGCCATCACGTATGAGTGATGTTCAGTGGATATGCAACGAAATGGTAGCGATCATACGCCACCATGGGCTTCATGCGGAAGATATAATGTATTCTTAACTTGAGTAGAATGAATTGGTTTCTCATACCTAAAGATGAGGAAAATGTGCTCAAAATTAACATAATGTTAAGTTAATTGCTATAAATCATGCTTTTGTATTATTTTTCATAAAAAATACACAAATTCGGGATCTTTTTCCCATTCTGGTCCAACATGCCAATAACCCAACAAATGTGAATTTAATTAAAAAATCTTTTTTAAATTCTTTCCACAAAAAATATTTTCAAAAACCCTACCTCTATTATCCGCGCCAACACACACATATATACATTTGTCCAATAGACAACAAAGCCATTACATGCACCAAATAGGCTTGTCAATAGTTACACACACACATATACAAGCCCACACAACAATGGAGGGAAAACATTATTGTTGTATTAGTGATATCTCCGTTACCGTTTGACAAAGATAACAAAACAACGCGTGCGGTATGCCTTTGGTAATGGAATCCTTTTTGTTGTGCTGGTACCTCAATTTTATTTTCCAGAAAACCAAATGGCTTGGCTATCGGAACCGGCTATTTTCGGCTGGACATGCCATTCGAACAACGACTGACGGACATTGACATGAATGTAAAATGTAAAACATGGTCATCAAAACACATGTTGTTGTTTATGTTACGCTGTCAACGCTGTGGTTGCAGCTAATGCAGTTTGCACAACAGGCATAAGCGGTAGGCGTTTGGTTTTGTCGCATGGCATTCACATAAATGAAAATGTGGGCGCTAAAAATTTGAAAGTGGTAGAGATAGAAGTGTATGTTTTGGAGTTGCCATGGGTGTACATTTTCGTACATAAGGTAATATTTATTAATGTCTAGAAGATATGCTAAATCAAAGCACCTACAGTTCAAGGAATTTTTTTATCGATTTTTTTTCGAATACTTTTGCAGGACAAGTATGTTAACATGTGAAGTACTCAAGCCCGAATAAACAAGGGCTCTTGAGGAAGACATTTGGGGGGCTTATTTCCTTACCCTTTATCCTTTTTTTAATAATTGCTCGAAATATTCACCAGGAATCCAAAAGCCAAATTATTACCAATTTATAGCTTTTCCATTAAAGCCCATTCACCTTCATTTGGGTTTCTAAAAATACTTTCCCTTACAATTGGATTTATAAAGACCAATAGGTCCGCAGAGAGACCATGGGTCTATATTAAAAACAATTGGTATGAATAGAAACCGATTACACATATGTAGGGACAACATTTGTGTATGGAAACCACACGTGTGTATAAAGACCAATTGGTTTGAATATAGACAACAGGGATTTATACGAGTAAAGGCGAATTGGTTCGTATGGAGACTACAGCCCATTTGTAAAGACTAATTTGTGTCTAAACTGGCCAGCCGAGAGATCATAGGTCTATTTAAAGACAAATTAGTCTGTGTAGAGAAAATAAATATCAATTGGTCTTTATAAAGACCTTTGTTCTATATACGGACCAGTTTGTTCTTATATACCTCAAAACAGCCAATTGGTATCTATAACCCCCTGTTTGGTTCAAATTCGATAATTTTTGTGGAAGTTAGAAGGATCTGAATTTTTATATTTTATGGTTGGCTACGAAGTTTTACTATCACCTTCTCCTTCCTTTTACTATCAACTTTTCCTCTCGATATCCTTCAAGAGTAAATAAGTACGCCATATAATACAAATCTTGTAATTTTTCGCGCAAAAGTCTGGGTCCATTTGACCCGCTAAGCATTAACCCAAATCATACAAATCATACTTATTTTATGGTCTGACCTCTTTCTGTGTATAATATTTCGTGCTGTTCGGTTCATAATTTTTGTCTCTAGAGCGATTAGAAAAGCAGACAGAAATAATGTTTTTGTTATTTCCTTACATTACGACCATTACCAGTAACTATAGAAGTCTTTTTTGACCAGAATCCATCCTCCATGCAAAATTTCCTGACGATTGCTTCAAAGTTTGGCCTGTAGCGTGTTTACAATGAACAGATGGACAGAAGGACACACTTATCTACATAGATTCAGCTAGTCGATACATGACCATCTGTATACTAAAAGGTGGGTCTGGGTCCGCGGCTTTACGAACTCTTGGGCCACGCAAGGTATAATATCCTATGGCCTGTAGCGTGTTTACAAATTACAATGAACAGATGGACGGAAGGACACACTTATCTACATCGATTCAGCTAGTCGATACATGACTATCTGTATACTAAAAGGTGGGTCTGGGACCAATATTTCGCGGCTTTACGAACTCATAAGCCACACAAAGTATAATATCCTGACAACTACACTTGTAGAATATATATGTGGATGCTATGCTATATATAAATTTGAACCGATTTCAAGGAAACTTGCCAGACTTTAATTTATATTAAATTCAGTAAGTTGTAATCGGCCTAGCTATGGTGCAGTGCACAATTTATTTAAAATCGGACGACAATGTACATAGGAGCTGTATGTAAATCTCAACCGATTTTCACACTCTAGATTAATTCAATACGCTATACCAAAATTGGCGCAAATATAAGATATATAGGAACTTTGGTGCACCAATTACGTTAAATCGTACGAAAATATGTGAAATTTAGCACACATTATTATAGACACTATTCAGTACGCTATGTTAAGTTTCGTGCAAATCGAAAGATATATAGGGACTTTGGCACACCATTTACATAAAATCAAAGGAAAATATATATTTGAGCTATATTTAGATTTGAACCGATTTTCATGAAACTTTGTTCACATCATTCTAGGCTTAATTTAGTCCGCTATGCCAAAATTCGTGCAAATCGAAAGATATATAGGGACTTTGGTGCACCAATCGGACGAAAATATATAAAAATCTTTAATGTAAATGGTGCACCAAAGTTCCTATATATCTTTCGATTTGCACGAAATTTGGCATACCGTACTAAATTGAGCCTAGAGTGAAGTCTGCCAAGTTTCGTGAAAATCGGTCCAGATTTAGATAAAGCTGCCACATATAGTTCCGTCGGATTTAATATAAATGGTGCACCAAAGTCCCTTTATATCTTTCGATTTACACGAAATTTCGCACAACGTACCGAATTGAGCCTAATGTGATGCCTGCAAGGTTTCGTAGCAATCGGTCCAGATTTAGATATAGCTCCCATATATATTTTCGTCCGATTTAATATAAATGGGGCACCAAAGTACCTATATGCCTTTCAATTTATATATCTTTCGGTTTGCATAAGATATGGCACAACGTACTAAATTGAGCCTAGAGTGATGTCTACCAAGTCTCGTGAAAATTGGTCCAGATTTAGATATATCTCCCATATATAGTTTCGTCCGATTTTAGGTAAATGGTGCACCAAAGTCCGAATATATCTTTCGATTTGCACGAAATTTGGCGCACTGTACTAAATTAGGTCCAGAATGATTTGTGTTAAGTTTCCAGAAAATCGTTTCTGAGTTAGATATAGCTGCCATATATAGTTCCGTCCGATTTTATGTAAATGGTGCACCACGAAATTTCGCATAACGTACTGAATTGAGCCTAGAGTGTTCTGCGCCAAGTTTTGTGAAAATCGATTCAGATTTAGATATAGCTCCCATATATATTTTCGTCCGATTTAACGTAAATGTTGCACCAAAGTCCGTATATATCTTTCGATTTGCACGAAATTTGCCATAGCGTACTGAATTGAGTCTGGAATGATGTGTGTTGAGTTTCGTGAAAATCGGTTCAGATCTAGATATATATATTTTCGTCCGATTTAATGTAAATAATGTACCAAAGTTCTAATATTGCATAGCGTACTGAATTAAGTCCTATCACATTTAGATAAATATCACATATTTTAGTTCATACAATTTCATGATAATTGTCCTGTTTCATTTACCCACAGCGGTGAATGGTATCATATAGTCGGTCCCGTCGGACTTTACTACTTTCCTTACTTGTCATATACTTAATTGAATAGGCCATACCAAATTTCGTGTAAATCGAAAATGTATTCTGAACCGATTTTTCCCAATTTCAATAGGGTTCTTCCTTGGACCAAATAAATGAGCTGTGCTAAATTTTATCCAAATCGGATTGTAAATGCGACCTGTACTTTGTTTAATATTTAACATTAACAGACGGACGGACATGCGTAAATCGATTTAGAAAGTGATTCTATGCATATTCTCAAAAGGAACCATGGGTCTATCTCGATGTCTTTTGCTTGTTACAAACATATGTTGTTACAAACATATGTATGTATATGGCGACCTTTGAATTTGCATATGCCAGTCATAGTCGGTCTTCAGAACAAAAAAGTCGAAAAAATTTTATAATCTAGATAGAGAGAGGCCCAAAACTACATGTGTAAACTTTTTTATCAACAGGCCTGAATAACTTTCATGCAGCTACAGTCTAGGAGCAACCGCCACAATTCCTTCTGGACACGGCACCAAAAGCATTTCCGGCATGTGAACTAAAACCCCATCGACGCGTTACACTTAGTAAACTGCCCACATTAGCCCACCCTACTGTCTCCGAATCGTCTGTAGACGCAGCCCATACTGATAGCAACCTACCTGAAATTGGACACAGAACAAGACACAACATATTAAAATTTAACCTTGTATTCCCGTTATTAATACTACAAATTATAACAATTCTTCAAAACCGATTAATTATCACTGAGGCAAACTTCAATCGACCAGTAAGTATCAATTGTTCTGATTTAAAAACTGAACCAATTTTCGATACAATTATAGTACACATTAATTTCTAAATTTTAATGTTTTAGACATATTTTCTATTGGTAGACATTGTACCATTTAAAACGGTTCGAATATTTGTTGTGTGATTATCGAAAATCACCTGCCTTTTGTAGTCATACAGACCAAGAAACACTCGTTACCAAATTTCGGAGTTCCATGTTTATTCCTTAACTCATTACTCATTGATAGTTCGAATTTTCTAGCCCATATCCCTACCTTAAACTCACACATTAACATTGATTCCCAAAACCAGATTTAACAATTGAAAAAGTGTTAAGTTCGGCAGGGTCGAACTTTGTATACCCTCCCTCCACCATAGAAATACTGAAAATTTTTTGAAATGAAAATATCGGGATCATACATATAAATACAATTCTACCAATCGATTGTTGTAAATCAAATAGAAATTTCAGCAATTTCAATGGGGGTTTCCCCTAAAACATATGAAACATGTGTATAAAATCCTGAAAATACTCCAATTTAGAGGGTAAATTTATAAGAGGCATACTAAAGCGGGACCAATTTTGACAACATTATATAGGAATTAGCGTATACTTGGTGTTTTCATTATATAATAGGTTATGCCTAATTAAAGGCCGATATAGCTCAAGTCCAAGCTAATAATTTAGTTTCGTGCATTTAGGACCTCGCAGATCGATATAGTTCATTCTCAAACCTCACGTTCTAGTTTTTATGTCGATATCCTTCAATAGAAAAATGATTACAACATATGGCTAATCGTTTTAGAATTCCATACTATGCAGGGTACAAAATATCCCCCATTCTTGGGTGGAAAACAGCTAGGGGAGACTGGGGCACCTTCGGCATCGGGGCACCTTCGGCAATCGCGTTTTCGATATGAAGCTCTCACCGTACATCACTAGTTTCGATATATAGGTATCGAGTATCGAAATAAATAAATGACACAAAGTTTGAAATTTCTAGCTAATAAGCTTATTTAGATACATGGGTTTTTGTATTTTTATAGATGTTTCTGTAATATTTCAATTCCATTTCGTAAGTATTTCGTGTATAAAACTTTTGAAATTTTTAAGACAATATTATTAAAAAGAGGTTAACTACGATGTGTATTATTATAGAAATATTTAAAAATATAATGTTTTTACAAAATTGATCGAACAAAATTAAAAAAACTATAAAAAGTATATTCGGGGTACATTCGGCATTTTAAAGTGGGGCACATTCGGCAATATACAGATTGTGCAATATTATTTCCTTAAAATGTTTTTGAGTTTGTCTTTAAAACTAATCCTTTAATATGGTTCGAAATTGCATATATAAGATCAAACGTGCTTGTATTGACGAAAATGCGATAGAAAACCCCTATTTCTGATGGTGTGTGTGACCTTGAGATGTAAACGTCCGCTGCTAGAAAATAAAGTCCTATAATTCAAACATTGTGTGGCGTATTAAAACCAAATCGAGCCTTAAGAGGATCAGAATTTCAACCAGACTGATAGCGATGACAATTACCCGGCTATGACTATGGTGCCGAATGTGCCCCATCAAATGCCGAAGCTACCCCTGGTTGGGGCACATTCGGCGAATTTGACTTTTTTTACAAAACTGTAAAATTTTTTAACTAATACTATTTTTTTATATCTTTTTGGTACTATTTTTTATAATTAAGTGTCAGAGGACAGTAATCAGCCATAAAGTTGTTATATATGTTGAATAAGTACTGAGATATAGAGCTCTAAAAAAAAAGTGCCGAAGGTGCCCCAGTCTCCCCTATATGGGCATAACCCCAACACACGGAACAAATTAGCTAACTATTTTAATATAAATGCGGTGAATATTAATAATTTTTTGGTAGACTACAAAATACCAAATTACAGAAACTTCGGTTGAAAAACGCGCTCAAGAACCCCAAAATACCGAAAATTTGGGGCTACCCTTATATGGGTGCTATCAGAAAAAGTGGACCTATGTTTATAATTTTTAGTTTAGATATTTGGCACCGAATACATTGGGCTCTTAATGTACCAAATTTCAGCGAATTCGGTTAAAAACGCGCTTAAGAACTCCAAAATACCGAAAATTGAGGGGTACGCCCCAAAAACATCCTCAATTCCACATATGTGGTACCATTTAGTACATTTCGTACTTATGAGTACGTCTCAATTCTGTACAATTCTGTACTTTAACAGTAATTTTATTTTCAAATATAAGTTTTCCATTTCTATCCTTCACTCTAATCTAAATTGTACTAAACTTAAAACCATTTAGTACACATAACTACGCATTTTCAAAACTACCTCCATGCCTCATCCTACACTCCTACCGTAATTATACCCTACACAACTATGTTGTCAGGGTATTATAGCTTTGTGCAGCCCCAAAAAATTGTAACGCCGCGAAATATTGGTCCTAGACCCACCTTTTAGTATACCGATAGTCATATCTCGACTAGCTGAGTCGATCTAGACATGTGTGTCCGTCCGTCTGTCCATTATAATTTGTAAACACGATACAGGCCACAGTTATGGACCAATCTTCACGAAATTTTGCATGTAGGATATGTTCGGGCCAATGAAGACCCCTATTTTGGAAAAGATCGGTTAATATTTAGGGGATGAAATGGACCAAAAACCTTATTTTTGTCGGTTTTTCTGGTCGCTCCAGAGCCAGCAATTATAGCCCAAACACCGCGAATTTTTGCATGGAGAAGGGGATCGGCCAGAGAATAAGCATGCCTGTTTTGATAAAGATTGGTCAATATTTAGCGGGTCAAATGGACCCCGACTTTTGTGTGAAAAATGACAAAATTTGTATTCCATGGCGTATATGTTTACTCCTGAAGGACATAGACCCGAAAAGTTGATAGTATATCCAAGAGGAGTGGTGGACCTTTGAATTGATACCAATTATATTGTCGTATGTACTCGGATGCGGGAGATACACTTAAATATTTACAGGTGCTTACGTATTGATATAGTATTCAGTAGCCCATTACCACATTAGGGGGCTGAAATATAGCGCTGATCGCTTTTAAATTTTCCATGAGGATCCAGGTATGATCAAGTACTACGGCTATAATTTTCGGCGATGATCAGACACTAATTTTGGGATGAATTAGACCGAAAACTTAAATTTTTGGTGTTTTTTAGTCGAATTAAAAGCGAACATCACAACCCAACCCACCGTGAAGGGAATCTGTTGTCAATATTAGTAATATTTGTTAACCTCTAGCCGGTCAAGAGGGTGCAAATATCGCGAAATATTGCTAAGATCTAGATATATATAGATATAGAAACCCAGAATGTTAGATTTTCGTGGAAGTTGTGTAGGGTATCATATGGTCGGCCCCGTCCGACTATACTGCTCCGCTCATTGGTTTTAATTCAAAATTGTAGGTTTCCGCTCACACAAAATGAATTGTACCATATTTAGTACCATTTAGAACTTCCATAAGTACGAAATTCAAATACAACCTTAATTTGTAATTTTCATTTCAAATGTAAGCTTTCCATCTCTATCCGTTCACTCTGATCTAAACTGTACTAAATTTAGTACCATTTAGTACACGTAACGACAAGTTTTCAAAACTACTGACATATCTCAATCCTGCTCTACAACTGCAGTATTAATTAAAAATTTCAGGATCTCATCCCTATCCGTTTACGCAAACAGTATTTGTAATCTATTTGTACTTTTTGTTTCTATAATTAAGAATTTCTTAAACTATGTCAATCCTCCACTCCAACATAAATTTTAGTTCCAAAATTCTGGATTTCCAGTTCACTAAAATCGAAATTATACCAAATTTAGTGCCGTTTAGTACTTTTCGTACACATAAATTCGAATTTCCAAAGATGTGTCTATAGCTCAATCTTCAACAGTAATCTTAATTTCAAATTCCAGATTTTCAGCTCTATCCTTTCAAGCAAAATCTAAATTGTACTAAATTTAGTACCATATAAAACGTTCGTACCAGTAAGTACGAATTTCTTATACTACCTCCATCCTACACCCCAACAGTCATTTTAATTCTCAATTTGAAGACTCCAGCTCTATAAGTCCACCTAAATTCAACCTGCACCAAATTTAGTACCATTTAGTATATTTTGTACATATAAGTACGATTTTTAATGCTACCTCAATCATGTACTCCAATAGTAATCCCAATTCCTATTTTCAGCATTCCATCCCCATACACTCAACTAGGTGCAAATAGTATCAAATATAGTGTAATTTTGTACTTTTTATACACATAAGTACGAATTTCATAAACCATTTCCATACATCAACATTACTTCCTAACCTGTATTCTACATAAAAATTCAAGATTCTAGCTATATACGTTCAATAAATACACAATTAGAACTAAATTTAGTAATGTTTAGCACTTTTAGTACACTTAAAGGTCGAATTTCCAAAAACCCTTTTGTGCATCTTTCTATATTTTCATCAGTGACCCACATTCCAAATTTCAGAATTCTAGCTCTTCGCGCTCGCCTAATACAGAGGGTACCATATTGGGTACGATTTAGTTCTAGTTCGAATTTCCAAAAATCCAGCATTATCTCACGCCACCAACATCAATCCACACTCAAAATTTCAAGCTTCTAGCTTCAGCCGTTTCGTCTGGGCGATCATCTGTCAGTCACTCACTCACTTAACACTAAGTCATTTAACACCCACGTCATTTAAATTTTTCGTATAGTTACATCATTGGCGCTCTCCCAAGTTATATCTGCTGTTATTTAGCAAAAGCGGAAGAGAATGTTACTAATAGGAGTAATATGAGCACCCCTAAAAATTTTGAAACCTACAAAAACAAGATCATAATGAGAAATTTCCAATGATTTCTGGTATTTTGGTCGAAAATCGTTAATTTACCATGGCAACCACTTTCTGATATGTATGTGAATAATTTGCATAAAATTGCATCCCGAAAAAAGTTGAATATGTTTCTAGACCAAAAATTGTTTATATTGTTGGAACAAGAGACAAAGCTAGTGGGAGGTATTTGGAATAAACCAATATAAAGGAATAGAACGCGATATAACGAACGAATATTAATAGGACACTGATAAAAATAAAATCTTTAAAACTGGCTGCAAGATATAAGGGGAAATATTTTTCATAAACATCCATGATTATGCATCCCCTTTATATATATAAATCTTCAAAGGATATTTCTATGGACTTTTTGTATATTTTTGCAAATACAAATGTATGAGTTATTTCTCTCCGTGTTATTGCAATTTATTACCTTTCCGTAATGTTGTGTACAGAAATTTAACGCCGAATTTAATGAGAAAGGTGTTGACACTCACAGCTAAAAGCCGTCAACAAAATTGGCAATATCGACCAAAATCCTGCCCGGTTGTAACTTGTTTGTCAATCAGGCAATTGTTTTGCAACAACAACGATGGAGGCGATATTATTGGTGATGGAAAATTTCACGCAATTCAATGTTGCAATACATTTGCATGAAATTATGAGTGTGTGTGTCTGTGCATTTTCTGACATAACATTAATAAGAGTGGTTATAGGAAATAGGAAACTAGAATTGTGTCTCATTCGCACATGAATTTAAGAAAATAAACAAATGTTAATTTTTGATTATATTATCGTTCTAAGAAAATTTCAGGTTATAAAATATATCACCTGAAGAAGGCGAATTAAGAATTAGTTATCGTGTATCTGATAGTTGACGAGATTGCATTTGCAATTGTTACCAATATTACATTAGATTGAAAATTGTAAAAAATTTGCAAATTTTGCAAATACCATTCTGAAATTTATAAAAAACTACATGTCAGTCGTGCAGATTTGGATTTTTGGCAGTACTATTTGTATAAAATCGAGCAAATTTATGTATCAATTTGATATGTTGTGAAATTTTTTTTGTCAATTTGAAAAACATTAGGAGTTTCGTGCGCCATTTACCAAAAATCGGACGAAAATAACTATGTAGGATCTACGAGTATATCTAAATCTGAACCGATTTCAAGGAAACTTCCCAGAGATTATTTAATACTAACTTCAATACATTATACAGAATTGTATGCCAATCGGACAAACTTATGGAGTTTAGTGAATTACATAAAATCGGAAGAAAATATATATGGGACCTATATTTAAATCTGAACCGATTTTCACGACGATTTCTACCAGGTGTTGCAAAGTCACAAGCAATTTTACATAGCACTTACAAGGGCAATGTGAAGAACGATAACAACGCTATAACGTGGAGCGAGGAACGGACACAACCTTCGAAAATTGCAAGCAAGAGTTGGCAGACGCAACTTTATTATCCTATCCATGCGAAAATGCACCAACATCAATTTGTGTCGACGCTTCTGATTTTGCAATGGGTGGTGTCCTACAGCAGTATGTTAGTGGTGAGTGGAAGCCACTTGGATTTTTTTCTAAGAAATTGTCGCCTGCTCAAGCTAAATACAGTGTATATGACCGTGAATTGCTGGCAATATATTCCACCTTGAAGCATTTCCAGTATTTCTTGGAAGGTCGTCAGTTCTGCATTTTTACGGACCAGAAACCTATAACATATGCTTTTAAGCAGCGTCCGGGAAAGGCATCTCCACGACAACTTCGACATCTGTATTACATTGGGCAGTTCACAACAGATATCAGCGGCAAAAATAATGTGGTGGCCGATACAATGTCGCGTGTGTAAGCAATCAGAACGCCCCATTGCATTGACTTTAAAGGACTAGCAAAAGAGCAATAACCCGATGAAGAATTACAATCAATATTAAACGACAAAATGTCTGGCCTGCAGCTAAAACTTATGAAGAATGATGGATTTGAGATTTACTGTGATGTATCAGGCTCTACCATCAGACCTTACGTAACACCATCATTTCGAAAGTTAGTTTTTGATACTATTCACGGATTGTCACACCCTGGAGTTAGAGGTACAGTCAATTTAATTCGGCCACGTTACATCTGAAAGTCATTAAAGAAAGATGTGAGTGAATGGGCTAGAAGTTGTATCGAGTGCCAGCGACCACCAATTCAACGTTTCAAGCACATCCACGTAGATATTGTTGGACCATTGACGCCATGTCAAGGTTATCGATATATCTTAACTTGCATTGATAGGTACACGAAATGGGCAGAAGCAATTCCCCTGGCAGACATTAAGGCTGAAACAGAAGCCTCAGCCTTCGTCTGCCTATGGATTTCACGATTTGGTGTGCCATTGGAAATTATTTCGGATCAAGGTAAACAGTTTGAGAGCAGATTATTCAGGCAACTTGCGAAATGATGCGGATCAAACACACTACACCTTATCATCCTCAAACTAATGGATTAGTGGAACGATGGCATAGAACTTTAAAATCAGCTATAATATGTACCAATAGTAATGACTGGGTAGGTGTACTACCACTCATCCTACTCGGGCTGCGAACCCGACCCGAACAGGCGCACATAAAGTTGTTTCAAGGAACGACAAAATTTTCAAGATTCTGGTTGAAGGAAAAGAGAAAGGTGTTTCTATTGACAGATTGAAACCGTGCATATTATCTAATGAATTCAACAATCAAGGACAAAAACCAAAATCAGTAACAAAGAAAGTTCGTTTCGCTGAATGACAACGCTGGAGTGGGAGTACTGTACAGCCGGAAAATACTCAATAATAAGTTACTTTAAAAATATTAATTTTACATGATCATGTCATCTTTTATTTCGTATTTTTATTTTTTCGTCAAGTTAGCGTTGACATTCAGTTTTTTTATTTGGTGACAACAAAATAATTTTTAAAATTTTTAGTTGTCTTTTGGAAATTAAACATCAACATTTTTAATAAAATTTAATTGTTGTGGTTTTATTCATTCCAACGCCCAACAAGCTGTATCTAAAACTGAACCGATTTTCACGAAACTTAACACACGTCAGTCTATACTTAATTCAGTACGCTTTGCCAAATTTCGTGCAAATCGAAAGATATATAGGGACTTTGGCGAACCATTTATATCAAAATCTGAACCGATTTCTGCCAAATTTCGTGCAAATCGAAAGATATATAGTGACTTTGGCAAACCATTTACATCTAAATCTGAACCGATTTTTCCAATTTCAGTAGGGTTCGTCGTTGTGCCAAGTATATGAGCTGTGCCAAATTTCATCCAATTCGGATCATAAATGCGACCTTTACTTTTCTGGTAATAATCTGTTTCTGGTATGAACTGGGATTCAAAATTTAGAAAAATGGTGGAATTAAGAAAATTAGTTTTGCATATTTCGTCAAAAACCAAGATGAAAAATAAGAAAGAACCGATTGGATTAAAGACGGATCCCCATTCTACTTTGTCGCCAGTAGTATCCCTTGTTATACTTTTGTGTATAAAATTTATTATTTAGTTTGCAGCACTTCGAAATATTCATCGTAGACCCGGTAATGTATATTCATGGTCAGAATAAAACTATATGCCGATTTAGTCACTTGAAATCATGGTAAAGATCGGAATATTTAAGACTAGCTCTTTCAATTGGATTAGCCATTATTTTATATTTGGTTGGGCAGAAAATCGTACTACCCATAAATTCCCCTATTGGATGAAGTTTCCCACTGAGCTACAGGGCATTATGTTTTATGCACATGTTTGTAACATGGACCAATATTGACAAAATTGTGTAGAAATTAGCAACTTCTTGGTGACTAATTATATAAGGGGTTAGGCCTAATAAAGGACCGATGTAAGCTAATGTTTTAGTTTTCAATCACAATACCGTCCATCACGCTAAATATTAAATATGTAGGATGTTTTATATAGCACCTGGTCCTAAATGCGGCTCGATACAGTTCATTCTCAAACTTCACGTTTTAGTTTTGTCGATATCCTCCGAGATAAAAATGATTACAACATATGGCTAAATCGACTAAATCGTTTTCGAATTCCATGCTATGTGGGGTATGAACTGAAAATTTCGTCTGCCGAATAACCCCCCTACTATGGTGGAATACAGCTATATGGGATAACCCCACACCCGGAAAAAATCATCTAACTATTTTAAAATAAAACCAGTAAGGAAAGTAGCAAAGTCGGACGGGGCCGACTATATGATACCCTTCACCACTATGGGTATATTAAACAGGACTATTAACATGAAAATGAATGAAATAAAATATATGATATTTAACTAAATGTGAATCGACTTAGATCAATCGATTTCAAACAAATATCATAGGTCAGTACGTTGTGCCAAATTTCGTGCAAATCGAAAAATATATAGGGACTTTGGTGCACCATTTACATGAAATCGGACGAAACTATATATGGGAGCTATATCCTAATCTGGACCGATTTTCAAGAAACAGACATCATTCTATGCTATGGGTGCAATATCTAAATCTGGACCGATTTTCACGAAACATGACAAGCATCACTCTACGTTATGCCAAATTTCGAGCAAATCGAAAGATATATATGTGGACTTTGTTGCATCATTTACATGAAATCGGACGAAACTATATATGGTAGCTATATCTAAATCTGGACCGATTTTCTCTAAACTTGGCAGACATCTTTCTATGCTCAATTCAATACGTTATGCCAAATTTCGAGCAAATCGAAAGATATATAGGGACTTTTCATAACGAAAAATTTTTCAGTTTAAGGAATTTCAATAATTCATATTTTATATCGAATACGTAGGTTTCGAATTTTATGAAAACAGA
Source organism: Musca vetustissima (assembly GCF_032173495.1). Classification (NCBI taxonomy): domain Eukaryota; kingdom Metazoa; phylum Arthropoda; class Insecta; order Diptera; family Muscidae; genus Musca; species Musca vetustissima. The sequence continues at coordinate 25,971 of NW_026885482.1, forward strand.
CCATCGAAATTGAAACTGGTTGACATGTTCAATGCTAAAGTAATTTTCATGTCTTTGAAAAGTTTTTATACTAGTCGTTTTAAGTATTTTTAATAGCTGACTTGCCTGTAATATGGGGTTGTGAATAAGTAACATATTTCTTTACCATATTTGTTCATTGTAGATTTATATTTTTACACTGTTCCTATTTCAAATTTGAGTATCATCTTGAAGGCTGAGAGCAGTAAAAAGTCTACGACCTCCTCAAAATTTTGTTAATTATATGGGACCTTGTTTCAACATTTTCCCTATGAATGGTACATTTTGTAACATATCTTGGTACATCATTGTTAGTTGTATATAAAATATAGAAATGTGGAACAGATTGTTTGCGAATTTCCAAATGGGCTAAAAAGTTTGGCCGCACGAATGCCAAAAAATATCTATTATAGTGGGCTTTGAAGATATTCTGTCATTATCTTTCATTATCATGATTTTCAGTAATACGGAGTGATTTGAAAGGACATTACAATATTTGACTCGAAAAGCTATTTCAGTTATCCGATATTTTCAGTTATGCGAAGTTTCACTTATGCGGAGTAAATTGTGGGCGATTAACCTAAAATGTTATGGTGCAGGAAACCAATTTCACTTATCCGATATTTTTCAGTTAAGCGACTTACAGTAAAGCGGAGTCGACTGTATATCTAAATCTGAACCGATTTTTCCCAATTTCAATAGGGTTCGTCCTTGGACCAAATGAATGAGATGTGCCAAATTTCATCCAATTCGAATAATAAATGCGACCTGTACTTTGTTTACAATTTAACATGGACAGACGGACATCCGTAAATCGACTTAGAAAGTGATTATATGCATATTCTCAAAAGGAACCATGGATCTATCTCGATTCCTTTTGCCTGTTACAAACATATGCACAAAGGCATAATACCCTGTACCACAGTGTGGTGAAGGGTATAAAAATGACGACATAAAAATATTTGCATATGTAGGGTTTCATAATGTAATGTAGTTTTTAAAATATCAAAAAAAGAGTCATTGTATACAGAAAATTGGGGGTACCCTTATATGGGAGCTATGCCTAAACGTGGACCGATAAAGCCAATCTCATCGAACTTGACCTGCCTGCAGACAAAAGACGACTCTATGCAAAATTTTGGCGACCTATCTCAATTCGTTTAGACGCTAGAGTGATTACAACAGACAGACGGACATTGCTACATCATCATAGAATTTTACGCTGATCAAGAATATATATACTCTGTAGGGTCGGAAATGATTATTTCGATGAGTTACAAACGGAAAAACAAAATTAATATACCCTCCATACTATGGTGGAGGGTATAAAAAGGGGTTATATGGACACTACCCCTAAAAAGGGGTGAATATTAATAATTTTTGGTGGGGAGATTTGCTACCATATGCGACTACAAAATACCAAATTTCAGCGAATTCGGTTAAAAAACGCGCTCAAAAACCTCAAAATATCGAAAATTGGGGGTACTCTTATATGGGGACTGCCCGAAAAAATTGACCTATATTTATAATTTTCTGTGGAGAGATTTGCTACCCAATAATAACTGAAATTACTAAATTACAACCAATTCGGTGAAAAATCCGGTCAAAACCCCCCAAAAACTGGAAATTGGGAGGTACCCTTATACGGGGGCTACCGCAAAATTGGGGTTACCTTTTTATTGGGGGCTATCCGAAAATATTTACCCATATTTATCATTTTCATTGGAGATATTTGCTACTCACTAAGAACTCAATATACCAAATTTCAGCCAATTTCATTAACTTATTATACCCTCATAACGTGGTGGTATGGGGTATAATTATTTTTTCTTCTATTATATTAATAATTTTAAATATAATTTAGTTTGTTGGTCCGATCCCCTTTTTGGAGCCCTTAATCATACAATTTGCAGTCAGATTTTTTGTCCATGCTTCTCAATATATGCAATTCACTCTAATTCAACTTTATTGTTTTATATCCAATTTATTTCACGTTTTATTTAATTAGTCATATCCCTCGTCAATTCCACGTAAAATTTCCATACATTTTCCTGCAAACATATCAAATCTTACTAAGGATCATTCATAGAAACATTCCAAAAAACACACACAGTTCACCTGTGTACCATTCCAAAATAAAAATTGGTACACATTCAGATTTCAAACCGAATATGTGCGGTCATCACACATGAGGTTTGTTATATCAAATTGGCTGGACATTTATGTAGACATGGTCAAATATATATAAACACACATACCCAAACACACACGTATAAACAAGCTATAATGGGACTTAAATAGAGTTTCGTTTTATTTGTTTAGTGTCTCGTGGCGTTTTTTCTTTTCGCTGGCATCGAAAAAGCAACGAATATAAAATTTTATTAATTTGTTGATGAGTAAGGGTTTCTATTTCCTCTATTATTCCCTGGCCGGTGTTCATTTCTACTCTGTGTCCCCTTGACAATATTTGGTTTGCATTTCAAAGAGGGGTAACAAAATCCAGACACACACATTCACTCACTCGTCTACACATTTGCAAATACTTTGCTAAATTGGCAGTGCCTGGCCATAACTGGTCATGGTGGCTACAAATGTGATTTAAAATACCATCAACGTTATATGACCACAGCAAACCCGACTGTTTTGGGGTAATGCCATGCCATTTAGCCGGAAGGTTGGTGAAAATGTAGACAATTGTTTTGGCAGGTAGTAGAGAAAAAATTGCCCGCAAACACAAACACACACGTACACACACAAAAATGTTCAGACACAAATTGAGTCATTTAGTCAGACAGAGATGTTGGCCAAAATCATTTCATTTTATGGGGGTAAAGGCTTCAGGAAAAATAAGAAAAAAGGAAATACTGCAATTTGTGAAAATTTTTATTCTTAAATAATTGTATATATGACCAATAAGCAAAGGCAGAATAGACTAAATTTGAAATCAGAATAACATATATAAGAGACGTAAATTAAGGCTGATGTCTCCTTCCATCGATGGAAAAGTGAAGATCACAATAACTTAAAATAAAAATGTCCCGACATTTTTATTTTAAGTTATTTATTTGGGGAAAATAAATATCCAAATTGCAGACACGTGGATTAGAAAATGGGGCAATGTCATGACATGGACATAAATTGACATTATTCTACAAATATGTTACAGCTACTTTGGAGGGGAAAATGGCAAAAACATTTAAAATACCGAGAATGGGACGTCATTTTGGGTTGGGATGATCCCTAAATGTGTTTTCCAACTTCGAAAAAAAACAATAATTGCAAATTACATCCACTGTGTCTAGGTCTACAATAATCTATTGTAGGTTTAATGGATATCGGTTCAGATTTAGATATAGCTCCCATAGATATACAAAATGGTGAAATTGGTTCACATGCAGATATAGCTCCCACATTTTAAGTAAATGGTGTACAAACTCCCAATGTTGGCCCGAATTAGACAAAATTTCGTACCGAGTATTAAAATAAAAACAACATCACGTTAAAAAGTTTTATTAAAATCGGTTCAGATTTAGGTATGGCTCCTACTTATTTCTTACCAATTGACAGGGAATTTTTCATAGAATTAACCAGTTAGCGGAGCAGTATAGTCGGACGAGGCCGACCATATGATACCCTACACAACTTCCACGAAAATCTAACTTTCTGTACTATATTCGGAGACGACGGGTTCTCTTTGCCGTAGGTTATGTTGTGATGTTGGTCGACTCAAAAACCAAAATAGAAAAAAAAGTTTTCGGTTCACTTCATCCCAAAATTATTATCTGATCATCACTGAAAATTATATGCGTTGTCGTTGACCATAACGGGAATCTCATGAAAAATTACAAAGCGATCAGCGCTATATTTCCGCCCTCTAGTGTGGTAATGGGTTACTAAATCTTATACGAATGCGGAGATACCTGTAACTTTTTAGGTGTAATTCCCACATCCGAGTACATACGACAATATAATTGGTATCAGTTTAAAGGTTAACTACTCATCTTCAATACCCTATCAACTTCTCAAGTCTATATCCTTCAGGAGTAAATATATACGCTATAAAATAAAAATGTTGTAATTTTTCACACAAAAGTCAGGGTCCATTCGACCCAATTTATAATGGACGGACGGACACACATGTCTAGATCGACACAGCTAGTCGAGATATGACGATCGGTATACTTACATAGTGAAGGGTATCATTTAGGCCCTGTGCCGTCTCTGATTGTTGTTTATAAACGCTAAATGACAACGGGCACACCATGCACAAAGGTCAACAGATTTTTAGGCCCTGCCGTATTGTACTCCTAGCAAATATTCCACTCACCAATTTTTGACTTTAGGTACAGACATTTTGGAGCAATATTCCAATAAAATTGTCATAATTATCGGAATATAAATTTTTATGAATATACCGAATTGAAAATGACCTACGTCCATTTGTTCATGTCATGTTCTGATACAGGTTCATTCTAACAATACTGGGGCTTATTTACGCTGATAAAAATGTATACTTTAGGGAAAGAAACTTAATACTCCTTCCACCATAGTAAGGTACAAATATATCCGATTATTGATCGTACGGTTCATATATAGACACATATCACTTATTTAATGTAGTCCACTTTCATGCCAATGGTCCTTCAAACATGCGAGTCTGTTAGGATGCATCTCTTGACCACTTCCGACTTTACCTCTTTCCCCCCTGTTTGTACCCTTCACCACACTGTTGCACAGGGTATTATGTCTTTTAGCATATATCTGTAACAGGTAAAAGGAAACTAGATAGACACATGGTTCCTTTTGAGAATATGCATAGAATCACTTTCTGAGTCGATTGAAGCATGACCGTCCGTCTGTAGATGTTATGATCCGATTTGGATATTTGGTCCACGGACGAACCCTATTGAAATTGAGAAAATCTGTTCAGATTTAGATATAGCTCCTGTATATAATTTCATCCGATTTATGGTAATAGGGGCATCAAAGTCTCTATATATCTTTCAATTTGCGCAAAATTTGGCATAGAGTACTGAATTAGGTCTAGAATAATGTGTGCTTAGTTCCGTGAAAATCGGTTCAGATGTAGATATAGCTCCCGTATATAGTTTCGTCCGATTTAAGGTAATAAGAGCACCAAAGTCCCTATATATCTTTCGATTTGCACGAAATTTGGAAAAGGGTACTGAATAAGGTCCAAAATTATGTGTGCTAATTTTCGTGAAAATCGGTTCAAATTTAGATATAGTTTCGTTCGATTTAAGGTAAAAGGAGCACCAAAGTCCCTATATATCTATCGATTTGCACGAAATTTGTCACATATTACTGAATTAGGTCCAGAATGATGTGTGCTTAGTTCCGTTAAAATCGGTTCAGTTTTAGATATAACACCCATATATAGTTTCGTCCGATTTAAGGTAAAATGAGCACCAAAGACTCTACATATCTTTGGATTTGCAGGCAATTTGGTACAGAGTACTAAATTAGGTCGAGAATGATGTGTGTTAATTTTCGAGAGAATCGGTTCGGGTTAGATACAGCTCCCATATATAGTTTTGTCCGATTTTATGTAAATGGATCACAAAGTCCCTATGTATTTTTCGATTTACACAAAATTTGGCATACAGAATTTTGTGTTCAGTTTAGTAAAAACCGGTTCAGATTTAGATATAGCTCTCATATATATTTTCGTCCGATTTTATAGAAATGATGCACCAAAGTCCCCATATATATATTTTGCGATGTGCACGAAATTTGGCATAAGATACTGAATTGAATGTAGAATGACGTGTGCTAAGTTTCGTGAAAATCGGTTCAGATCTATATATAGCTCCCATATATAGTTTCGTCCGATTTTATGTAAATATCTCTATATATCTTTCTATTTGCACGAAATTTAGCACAGCGTACTAAATTGCGTCTGGAGTGATGTGTGTAAAGTTTCGTGAAAATCTGTTCAGATTTAGAATAACTCCCATATATAGTTTCGTTTTGTGCACCAAACTTCCAATATTTTTCAGATTGACACAAAATTAGGTCCTGACACTGAATTAGGTCCTGATTGATGTATGCCAAGTTTTGGTATGGTACACCAAAGAATCCGATTGACATATAATTTTTCATAGATTTCAGAATGGTATGTGCGTGGTTTTGAATCGAAAACACCCTGGTGTGTAGTTGTACGGGTAAGACGTTCGCCTCCTCACTTATTGGCCTATTAATTTTTTTCAGAATCGGGTCTGTTTTAGATTTGCTAGCACCAAGTGACGACTAGAGGGCTTCTCAAACTTTAAACGCATTTTTCTCCAAACAGGAGAATGACGAAGACGATAACTCAAAAACTGAAATAGACAACAAAGTTTGCCCAATTGACACAACAATTTGCATGGCGATCTGAATTAAATCTAGAATGATGTGAGTCACGTTTGACTCTTTGTGTACACATTTTTGTAATGTATCTTTAGCTAAACTTAATCATAATTTGAATTATTTTCGATTTTCTGAATAAAATGTTTTCTTCGATTTCGGAAATGTGACAGAGTAACTAATACTAGATTTTATTCAAAATGTTCCATACGCCCATTTTATCGTATACCCTATCAAATCTAATTTGAATATTGTTTATACTATATATCGAGCTGAACACACACACAATGAATTTTATTTGCCTTAAATGCATCTAATACGCAACGAAAATACAATAAAAATCATAAAATAACATTTTCCAATATTACATTCGTTTAAAATTCACTTCATTTACCTCGGCTGCTGTTACTCTTTTTCCCGTTCATCTTCATTACTGGCAAACTAAATTTGCAACATAATTGCAAAACAGTGTGTAAATATTTACAAAATAACAACTAATAACACTAAAATACAAATCAATAGAATATTACGATCATCATTGCAGGCAGGCATCATTGCAGTAGTTCAATGTAATTGATTGCAAATAAAATTTTATTACTTCATTAAGAGCGGCTGATGGCTCTTTACACATTGATTAGATTTATTTATTAGATGAGCATTTATGTGTGAAAATATTTTGGGAATATTAAAATGCAGTTTTAACTGTCTGGCAAAATAATATTATTATGTATTACTTAACATATTGAAAATAAAATATTGAAGTGAAAATGCAGTAAGTTCACCTAGGCAGACAATGGGGAAAGTGGTAACATTCAGAACAGATCAGTTTCTACAAAATGGGTTATAAATCTCTAAAAAAAAACAGTAAGGAAAGTATTAAGGTCGGACGGGGCCGAACTTATGGTACTCTTCAGCACTATGGGTATATTGAACAGGACTATTAACATGACATTGGATGAACTAAAATATGTGATGTTATCGTTTGTTACAATGGGACAAATGTATGTAAATCGACTTCAAACAAAAATCTATAGGACATCCATTGGGCTATGTCTGAAAACGCAACTACGTTATTATATGCTCAATTTTTTACCTTGTGCAATCAATCTGACAAACATGAGGAGTTTGATGCACAATTTACATAAAATCTATATCCAAATATGATCCGATTTCAACGAAACTTGTCACAGGTTAGGTTATACTAATTTCAGTACCTTGGTGCGTCTCAACCGATTTTCACAAAGCTTGGAACACATTATTCATATATATATATATATACATCACATATCATTCCAGGCTCAATTCAGTACGCTATGCCAATGTTCGTGCAAATCGAAAGATATACAGGGACTTTGGTGCACCATTTACATAAAATCGTACGAAACTATATATCGGAGCTATATCTAAATCTTAAACGATTTTAACTCAATTCAGTACGTTGAGCACACATCATTCATTAGGAACATATATATGGGGCCTAATTCTGAAGATTTTCACGAAACGACACCACTCTTGAGCTAAATTTCGTGCAAATCGAAAGATATATAGGGACTTGGTGCAGCATACTATATCTAAATATGAACCGATTTTACCGAATTTCAATAGGGTTCGTCCTTGGGCCAAATAAGTGACCTGTGCCAAATTTCATCCAACTCGGATCATAAATGCGGCCTGTATTTTGTTCAAAAATACATATACAATACAATACAAAAATACATGGACGGACGAACGGACAGACGGACATGCGTAAATCGACTCAGAAACTGATTCTATGCATATTCCCAATAGGAACCATGGGTCTGTCTCGTTTTCTTTTGCCTGTTACAAATATATGCACAAAGACATTATACCATGTACCACAGTGTGGTGGAGGGTATAAAAACAAATGGTGTATGCAACGGTTGCTCAATTAGGTTCATGTGTTTATATATAGCTGCCATACATAGTTTTACTCGATTTCATAAAAATGGTATGTTTAATGGTTTTTTTTTTCAATTGGTTCAAATATCTATCTAGATAGCACATTTAATTCGCCCGATTCCATCTCAATGGTCCTCCAAAGATTTTATATCTCATCTATTTACAGGATATTGTAGATATTAATATCTCTTGTATGTACCCAAAGTGGTGAAGGGTATCATATAGTCGACCCTGTCTGACTTTTTTGCTTTCTTTACTGGTTTCACTTGTTATTCTGACAAAAGTTTTTTGTAGTATGGCATTGGACTTCAAACTTATTATGCTCACTTAATATCATGAATAGTTCGAATATTCAAAGTTTTGATTTATCTTGTAGTAGTGCACGGAGCCGTTAATACCTATCATGAATACCTACCCAAAAAATATTACCTATTTATTATATGTATTCAAATCACACACATTTTACTAACAAGAGTGTTCATTCTTAGTCGTTATTAAATTATAAAAATATAATTCCCATGTAAATGTTATATGTCCTTGAGCCATATTAACAGACAGTACCACTAACCGTTTGCTGTAATCTAACTCAAATTCATAGAATACAAAGAATAAATATAACAGTATTTAACTGCATTGCGTGGGAAACGAAAATTATACTCACAAAAAGGTTTTGTTCTATTTAACCCATTAAGAATATATAATATTGAGAATTATCAATAGAGAGTGTTTAAACAATGATAGGACATTTTTGGAGTTATAATACCTGGAAATATTGGTCCCGAACACATTGTTAGATCTAATTTATCACTTAGGATCCCTCTTGGGGATACATTTTTAAATAGATATCACCCTTTTGCATATTTTTTTTCTGGAGCGCTTTACGGGAGAGGTAATGTCGATTACTTTACCGTTTAATATCCATATTTATTTCGCATTACCTCCTTATTATTCACGCAGCAATTGCTATTTTATCAAAGCATAAAAATTGTCTCCGACATATGAATCTCATTGCAAACGGGGTATTTGTTACAAAACGTTTTCATTTATTTATGTTAAAACGTTTTACTAGCATAATTTTCCAACACAACCACCAGCACCTTGAGAAAAGAGTTTCTTAACGCACAACGGGTGCAAATGCCATGAGCTTGGCTGAAGATACTTAACCAAAAAGAAAAGTTTCAGATTTCGTACGTTTCGAACACAGGTGTAGTAACAGAGAAGGCACGTGACTTTGTCAGATATGTGTCAGTGTGTAAAAATTACATAAAAATTGTACTGGAGTAATATATCCACCTTTTATCCTTTCTTTTGGTGCGTGTGTGTGTATGGGATTGTGTTAAGGCACGTATTTGAAGTCGAACAGGTATACGGGAAATTATAAAAGTACAATGTACAGGTGTTATGCTGGCACATTTTCGTGGTTTTGTGAAAGTTTCCTATTTTCAGATGTAATTTTTTGTTTGTTTCAACTACAACAACCACCTTGGAGAGGTGGATAACAATTTCTTACCACAAAAAGCTGGCGTTATTTGTGGTTAACTAGATAACGTAGAGTACAAGCGATAAATAGGGATTTAAAAGTAGTGTATAATTTTAATTTTTTAAACGTTTTAAATTTTTATTAAAACTTAAATTCGGATAGACAAAATGTTTTAAAATACTTAATTTTTTAAAATATCCAAATATCCAAAAAATTCACTCTTATATAGCCACTTGAAAAATATTTTAAAAAAAATCCAAGCCTATATAGCCACTTGAAAAATATTTTTCTACACCAGTAAGGAAAGTAGTAGAGTCGGACGGGGCCGACTATATGATACCCTTCACCACTATGGGTATATTAAACAGGACTATTAACATGAAATTGGATGAAATAAAATATGAGATATTTATCTAAATGTGAATCGGACTAGATCTAGAATATGTCATTCGTTTGGGACAATAGTATGAAAATCGACTTCAAACAAATATCTATAGGTCATCCGTTAGGCTATGTCTGTACTTCTAGAAAACGTGACTACGTTATTCTAGGCCCAATTTTGTACGTTGTGCAAAATTAGATATCAATCTGACAAACATGAGGAGTTTGATGTATAATTTACTTTATTTATTTACCCAAATATGAAACGATTTCAACGAAACTTGTCACAAGTTAAGTTACACTACTTTCGGTACGTTCATTTCCTATCAGCCATATATTGGTTTCCTGGTGCGTCAATTACTTCATATCAGCTATATCTAAATCTCAACCGATTTTTACGAAACTTGGCACACATAATTCTGGACTAAATTTAGTACGCTATGCAACATAAGAACTTTAGCACATTATTTAAATTAAATCGGAAGAAAAAATATATATCTAGATCTGAACCGACTTTCACGAAACTTGGCAGACATCATTCTAGGCTCAATTCAGTACGTTATGCCAAATTTCGTACAAATCGAAAGATATATAGGGACTTTGGTGCACCATTTACATGAAATCGGACGAAACTATATATGGGCGCTATATCTAAATCTGCACCGATTTTCACGAAACTTGGCAGACATCATTCTAGGCTCAATTCAGTACGTTATGCCAAATTTCGTACAAATCGGTGCAGATTTAGATATAGCGCCCATATATAGGATTTCATGTAAATGGTGCACCATTTACATGAAATCGGACGAAACTATATATGGGCGCTATATCTAAATCTGGACCGATTTTGACAAAACCTGGCAGACATCATTCTAGACTTAATTCAGTACGCTGTGCCAAATTTCTTGCAAATCGAAAGATATAGAGGGACTTTGGTGCCCCAATTAACCTTAAATCGGACGAAACTATATATGGGAGCTATATCTAAATCTGAACAGATTTTCTCGAAACTTGGCACACATCATTCTGGACCTAATTCAGTACTCTGTGCCAAATTTCATGCAAATCGAAAGATATAGAGGGACTTTGGTGCCCCATTTACCTTAAATCGGACAAAAATATATATGGGAGCTATATCTAAATCTGAACCGACTTACTCGAATCTTGGCACACATCATTCTGGACCTAGTTCAGTACCCTATGCCAAATTTCATGCAAATCGAAAGATACATAGGCACTTTTGAGCCTCATTTACCTTAAATCGGACGAAACTATATATGGGAGCTATATCTAAATCTGAACCGATTTTCTCTAATCTAGGCACACATCATTCTGGACCTAGTTCAGTACCCTATGCCAGATTTCATGCAAATCGCAAGATATATAGGCACTTTGGACCCCTATTTTCCTTAAATCGGACGAATCTATATATGGGAGCTATATCTAAATCTGAACAGATTTTCCCGAAACTTGGCACACATCATTCTGGACCTAATTCAGTACCCTATGCCAAATTTCATGCAAATCGAAAGATATAGAGGGACTTTGGTTCCCCATTTACCTTAAATCGGACGAAACTATATATGGGAGCTATATCTAAATCTGAACCGATTTTTCCCAATTTCAATAGGGTTTCGTCCTTGGGTCAAATGAGTGACTTGTGCCAAATTTCATCCAAATCGGATTATAAATGAGACCTGTACTTTGTTTACAATTTAACATCTACAGACGGACGGACGTACGGACGGGCATGCATAAATCGACTCAGAAAGTGATTCTATGCATATTCTCAAAAGGAACCATGTGTCTATCTCGTTTCCTTTTGCCCGTTACAAACATATGCACAAAGACATAATACCCTGTACCACAGCGTGGTGAAGGGTATAAAAATCCACGCATATATAGCCACTTGATTTTCTTTAATTTTTAGTAAAGTCGGACGGGCTGACTATATGATACCCTTCACCACTTTGGTAAGGAAAATAGTAGAGTCGGACGGGGCCGACTATATGATAACCTTCACCACTATGGGTATATTAAACAGGACTATTAACATGAATTTGGATGAAATAAAATATGAGATATTTATCTAAATGTGAATCGGACTAGATCTAGAATATGTCATTCGTTTGGGACAAAAGTATGAAAATCGACTTCAAACAAATATCTATAGGTCATCCGTTAGGCTATGTCTGTACTTCTAGAAAACGTGACTACGTTATTCTAGGCTCAATTTTGTACGTTGTGCAAAATTAGATATCAATCTGACAAACATGAGGAGTTTGATGTATAATTTACTTTATTTATTTACCCAAATATGAAACGATTTCAACGAAACTTGTCACAAGTTAAGTTACACTACTTTCGGTACGTTCATTTCCTATCAGCCATACATTGGTTTCCTGGTGCGTCAATTACTTCATATCAGCTATACATTGGTTTCCTGGTGCGTCAATTACTTCATATCAGCTATATCTAAATCTCAACCGATGTTTACGAAACTTGGCACACATAATTCTGGACTAAATTTAGTACGCTATGCAACATAAGAACTTTAGCACATTATTTAAATTAAATCGGAAGAAAAAATATATATCTAGATCTGAACCGACTTTCACGAAACTTGGCAGACATCATTCTAGGCTCAATTCAGTACGCTAAACCAAATTTCGTGCAAATCGAAAGATATAAAGGGACTTTGGTGCACCATTAACTAAAATCGGGCGAGACTACATATGGGAGCTATATCTAAATCTGCACCGATTTTCATGAAAATTAGCACACATCGTTCTAGACTTAATTCAGTACGTTATGCCAAATTTCGTACAAATCGGTGCAGATTTAGATATAGCGCCCATATATAGGGATTTCATGTAAATGGTGCACCATTTACATGAAATCGGACGAAACTATATATGGGCGCTATATCTAAATCTGGACCGATTTTGACAAAACCTGGCAGACATCATTCTAGACTTAATTCAGTACGCTGTGCCAAATTTCTTGCAAATCGAAAGATATAGAGGGACTTTGGTGCCCCATTTACCTTAAATCGGACGAAACTATATATGGGAGCTATATCTAAATCTGAACAGATTTTCTCGAAACTTGGCACACATCATTCTGGACCTAATTCAGTACTCTGTGCCAAATTTCATGCAAATCGAAAGATATAGAGGGACTTTGGTGCCCCATTTACCTTAAATCGGACGAAACTATATATGGGAGCTATATCTAAATTTGAACCGACTTACTCGAATCTTGGCACACATCATTCTGGACCTAGTTCAGTACCCTATGCCAAATTTCATGCAAATCGAAAGATACATAGGTACTTTTGAGCCTCATTTACCTTACATCGGGCGAAACTATATATGGGAGCTATATCTAAATCTGAATCGATTTTCTCTAATCTTGGCACACATCATTCTGGACCTATTTCAGTACCCTATGCCAGATTTCATGCAAATCGCAAGATATATAGGCACTTTGGACCCCTATTTACCTTAAATCGGACGAATCTATATATGGGAGCTATATCTAAATCTGAACAGATTTTCCCGAAACTTGGCACACATCATTAACCTATGCCAAATTTCATGCAAATCGAAAGATATAGAGGGACTTTGGTTCCCCATTTACCTTAAATCGGACGAAACTATATATGGGAGCTATATCTAAATCTGAACCGATTTTTCCCAATTTCAATAGGGTTTCGTCCTTGGGTCAAATGAGTGACTTGTGCCAAATTTCATCCCAATCCGATTATAAATGAGACCTGTACTTTGTTTACAATTTAACATCTACAGACGGACGGACGGACATGCATACATCGACTCAGAAAGTGATTCTATGCATATTCTCAAAAGGAACCATGTGTCTATCTCGTTTCCTTTTGCCCGTTACAAACATATGCACAAAGACATAATACCCTGTACCACAGCGTGGTGAAGGGTATAAAAATCCACGCATATATAGCCACTTGATTTTCTTTAATTTTTTAGTAAAGTCGGACGGGCTGACTATATGATACCCTTCACCACTTTGGGTATATTCAATAGATGCATCCTAACAGACGTTGAAGGACCACAAACACGAAAATGGATCCATAAGCATGTCATTCTGCAACCTATACTAAATTTTCATTTCATTTGGTCAGATATAGAGTTGTTATATATATATATATATATATATAATGAGAACCGATTTCAATGAGACTTGCCAGCGATTAACTACAGATTGACTACTACTACAGTTCATTGTACAAAATTGTGTGACAATCGGACAAACTTTCGGTCTTTAGTGCACAATTTACATAAAATCGGAAGAAAACATATATAGTAGCTAACACTTAACACACATCATTCAAGACCTAATTCAATACGCTATGTCGTGCAAATCGAACAATATATTTACTTTGGTGCACCATTTACATTAAATCGAAAAAAATATATATGGGAGCTATATCTAAATCTTAATCATTCGTGCAAATCGAAATATATATAGGGACTTTGATGCACCATTTACATTAAATCCGACGAAAATATACATGTGAGCTATATCTAAATTTGGACCGATTTTCAGGAAACTTGACACACATCAGTCTAGACCTAATTCATTACGCTATGCCAAATTTCGTGCAAATTGAAAGATATTTAGAGACTTTGGCGCACCATTTACCTTAAATCGGACGAACATATATATGTGAGCTATATCTAAATCTGAATCAATTTTCAGGAAACTTAGCACATAGCATTCTAAACTTAATTCAGTACGCTATGTCAAATTTCGTGCAAATGGAAAGATATAAACGGACTGTGGCGCACTATTTACCTCAAATCGGATGAAAATTTCTATGGGAGCTATATCTAAATCTGGACCTATTTTCAGGAAATTTAACACACATCATTCTAGACCTAATTCATTACGCTATGCCAAATTTCGTGCAAATCGAAAGATATATAGGGACTTTGGTACACCAAATCGGACGAAAATTTATATGGGAGCTGTATCTAAATCTGGACCAATTTTCAGGAAACTTGACACACATCAGTCTAGACCTAATTCATTACGATATGCCAAATTTCGTGCAAATCGAAAGAAATATAGGGACTTTGTTACACTATTTACATTAAATCGGACGAAAATATATATGGGAGCTATATCTAAATCTGAACCGATTTATCTCAATTTCAATAGGGTTCTTCCTTGGGCCAAATAAGTGACCTATGCCAATTTTCATCCAATTCGGAACCATGTGTCTATCTCGTTTCCTTTTGCCTGTTGCAAACATATGCACAAAGACATAATACCCTGTACCACAGTGTGGTGAAGGATATAAAAAAAATCCGACTTTCGATAATAAATAATTGGTAAGCAAAATTAAAATAATCTGATTCTTTTTAAGAAATTTTCTTTTAAACTACAAATTTCGTAAAACCCATCGTTTACAATCAAACACTTTGGGCAATTTAAACCCTTGATTCACAAAAAAACTCAGCTTTCTTCTGTGGAAAATTCAACAACAGTAAAAATGGGTTTTCCACACAATGATATTGGATAACTGCCAAAATCATTCATTATTGAAAATATTTACAAAAATACTAACAAGTAGTTAGGAAACAAAAACATTACAACAGTAACCCATGTACAAAATTTAAGGAAAAATCCTACAACATAAGAAATTGTTGTCAAAAACAACTAAACTAGCCATGGAATAAGGAAAATAACATAAATATGTCAAAGGACCACAATACTCAGGAGCAGGTATATTCCGACTTGAAAGCAAAGTACAATGTAATGGTGAGAACGAAGGATAATCTACTATCAAACCATTAGAAAATTATGTGAAGGGAAATGACAATTGAAACAAAGCATCTGTATACACGATACCTGACCATAAGTGGTTGAGGGAAAATCTCTGCTATTTTAGGTGTTCGAGCAAGAAACATCAATAAACAATGATGTATTGAAATGCTGTCCAAACCATGTATAAAGGTGACCTATAGAATTCCACAATAGATGTTCACAAAACATGAAAACAACATCATCTTACCGTTTGAAAGACAAAAAGAATGGATTTTCCGGAAAATTTTTAGTGAATTAGTAAAATTTTAACATTTCCTTAGAATATTGTTAACTATAATACGAATTTAGCATGGTCCCTCCACATATGGGGAAACTTTGAAAATATGTAAAATTGTCACTAAAACAAATAGTAGACTCTTAAGCTGACAATTAATTACAAACGGGTCCAAAAATCAGTTTTTAAATCTTAAAATTTAAAGCAAAAGCAGTAAGGAAAGTAGTAAAGTGGGAGGAGCCGACTATATGATACCCTTTACCACTTTGGGTATATTTAAGGACCATTGACATGAAATTGGTCTAAATTAAATATGTGACCGACTTTTAAGTTTTTAAATGGGTTGGTAAATGAATACCAATGCTTGTTAAGGTTTTAACTTTAACTCATATATATTTGAAGACTTAAAAAAGGAAGAGAAATAATTTACCAAAAATTGTTGTTGTTGTGTTTTGTGATTGAAGAAAAGTCCTTAGGTTTGATGGCGGGCATGATAACTCCTGACTGGAACGCTGTCAGAAAGTGTACATGTCTGGCTCTCGTATGAACTACACAATAATTAACAAAATGGCGGAACTTTGAAAATTTTTTTGGAAAATCGCCTATTGTAGTAACTTCAATATGCTATAGAAATTTTTGTCTTAATCGGACAAACATTGACAGTATCGTGCACAATTTACCTAAAATTAGAGGATGTTGTTTACGGGAGCTATATCTAAACCTGAACCGATTCCAACAATACTACACATACGTATATCAGGACCCAATTCAGTACTCTGTGCAAAATTTTGTCTTAATTTATTTAAAATCGGAGGAAACTATATATGGGAACAATATCTAAGCCTGACACGATTTCAACAAAACTTCGCATACATCAATCTATACCTAATTCTGTATTCTGTACAAAACATTGTCTCAATTGGACCAATATGGGAGTTCGGTGCACCATTGACAGAAATTCGAAGGGAAGTATATATGGGATCTAAATATGAACCGATTTTCTCCAAGTTCAATAGGGTTCGTCCTTGGGCCAAATAAGTTTATACTAATCTAAGTCTGTCCTCCTTTGTTCAAGCATATCACAAATGTCGGCAGTGCACGCTGGCACTCCAACGCTAATCTAGTTCATCTTGTATCGTTTTCTTACACGAGGGTAGAACATAGGTTAAGTAGTCAGTTGTCCCGTGATGAATGCTTTTCAAAAAGGGAAAAACTACAATCAACTTTACCCGAAGCAACCAGTGTACATCCTGTCATATTTGCACCCACTTGACTGAGGGTCCTGACTGACTAGAGGTCAACAAATATTACTAATATTCAGAGTAGTCCTTCTAATTACTTGTCCAGATTCCCCTCACCGTGGTTTGTTTTTGATATTCGGCTTTCAATTGTGGCCTATAGATCGACTCAAAAATGAAAAAAAAAACACACAGACACACAAATTAAATTTTCGGTCCACTTGATCCCAAAATTATTATCTGATCATCCCGAAAATTATAGGCATGTCCTTTACCATATCGGGAACCTCACGGAACATTTCAAAGCGATCAGCGGTATAGTTCGCCCTCTAGTGTGGTAATGGGTTACTAAATAATATCTGAGTACGTAAGCACCTGTAAATATTTAAGAGTAACTCCCACATCCGAGTACACACGACATTAAAATTTATATCAATTTAAAGGTCAACCACTTCTCTTGGGTATACTATCAACATCTCCGGTCTATGCCCTTCAGGGGTAAATGTATACGCTATAAGATACACATTTTTTAATTTTTCATACAAAAGTCAGGGTCCATTTGATCCGCTAAATATTGACCGATCTTTATCAAAACAGGCATGCTTATTCCTTGGCCATAATTGTCATAATGGTCATAATTGCGGCCTCTGGAGCGACCAGAAAACCGACAAAAATAAAGTTTATGGTCCATTTCATCCCCTAAATATTAACCAATCTTTTCCAAAAACAATAGGTGTCTTCATTGGCATCCTACATGCAAAATTTCGTGAAGATTGGTCCATAACTGTGACCTGTATCGTGTTTACAAATTATAATGGACAGATCGACTCAGCTAGTCGAGATATGACGATCGGTGTACTTAAAGGTGGGTCTAGGACCAATATTTCGCGGCGTTACAAACTTTTGGGTCTGCACAAAGCTATAATACCCAGACAACATAGTTGTGTAGGGTATAAAGAGTTATTTTGGCCATACAATAATTGTTTGTGGCGCACTGTAGTCTTATAAAACAAAATGATATAGAGCACCCCCATGATTTTCTGTAAAATTGTAAAGGGGTTTTTATAAGAATTTAAATGGGTCTTCCTGTCAAGATTTTCTATAGACAAGTTTAAGTATTCAGAGTGGCCTCACCTTTCAGGATTTTCTATGAAAATTGTAAAGAGTATTAACCATCTGAATTCACTGTAAAAATTGTTAAGGGCCCCCACTGTATTTTCTAAAGAATATTTTGTTACAAATTGGTTGAGGCTAACAATCCTTGAAGACATTTTTCATTGCTCTCAATGTGTCGTATTTTTTCAGTAAGTTGAAGACCATTAGGAAACGTTCGCCTAATTCTGAATAACTTTACAAAAACATTCGGACCACTCGCTAGTCACTACTATTCAAACTAATTGCAAATGCTACCGAATTTAAAGTTGTTAATATTATTTTATGATACCATTAAATAAAGTGGTCAGTCGTCTAAAATATAAAAGACAACCTACATTTATACATAATCTATGTCCTTTATAATTTCTAAGATCCAATCTGAGTACATTTAAGTTAAAACTTCGCCCAAGGGCAACAATGTTTGCTTAGGTGTTCCCATGTGTGGACAAGTTGAGATGGTTGTTTGAGAAGATGCAAAATTTACCGGGTTTTTCATAGCAAAGGCTGTTACTACAAGTGGTGTATATGTAAAATGAAACACCGGACGGTCGCTTGTTCGATACTCTTGTAAGAAAATGCACACACCGACATACAATTGTGTGTACTTATATTTGAACATTATACTACATGAAATATGTATGTACTTTTGGTCCAAAGAGTATACATTACACTCACTTACAGCAAACATTGTGAGATGTTTGCAATGGCTCTGCGGTTATGTGTGTGTGTGTCGGTGTGCGCTGTCTGTGTATGTAAATGTACAAGACAAGACGAGGAGCGAGCAAGCGAGCGAATAAACTAAAGGACGTTCTCATAATTGTTGTAGTCAAAAGAAAGCAGTAACAGTAATAGAAACAGCAACAGCAATATTCTTGTTCAACGAAGACAGACAACGTCCGTTGAGTTTGTTGAATGTTGTCGGTATTGTCGAGGTTTTCTAACGGAGCTATGGCTGCTGTTATTGTGCCGTGGCAAGATCTTGTAAAATGATGATGATGCTACTACTATTCTACTTGCTTCTTTCGGAGGTATCAATGAACATGTACATTATTCAATTTTGGGTCTTGGCTTTTCCTGTCTTGCGTATATCATGGCATCTTGTAGTTCATGTTGTTAAACTATCCCTTTGCCTCCTGGTATATGTTCATTCATATGCATATATATGTATGTGTGTGATGATGTTACAACTCTCTATTTTTTGTTTTGCCTCCAAACAACTATACCACAGGGGTTTCCATTGTCATGTTCCCACTCCTACACACACCGTTGCATATACATTTACATGTATATATATATTGTTTTTGTTTTATTGTAAATGTGTGTTTGTGGGAACTTTTCGTGGACCACATATGTCTGAAAAACAAAACTTTAACTAACGCTGTATATCATATTCAAACATATGCGGCAATTGCTTCAGAAGCCAACAGACGTCTATAGATACCCGAAGAACCTATACACAAAATAACGACAACATGAGTGGATATATGGAGAAAAATTCACAACACGCCAGTACTTGTACTAAACACTAAAGTTTACATAATTTTCGAAAAAAAAATCTTCATATGGTGGTAAGAATGAAAATGAAATATGAAGACGGTAGCAGAAGTTATGAATTTTTTGTAAAATATAAGACTAAATCGGGTAATCATGGAAATATCATAATTTGGGCGCCATTGTAATTTTGTGAACATTTTCAAATTAATTTTCCCAGATTTAGTTATAGCACCCAAATATATTTTCATCCGATTTTATGTAAATGGTGTACCAAAGTCCCTGTATATATTTCGATTTGCACGAAATTTGTCATAGCGTACTGAATTGACTCTGTAATGGTGTGTACTAAGTTTCGTGAATATCGATGCAGATTTAGATATAGATCTCATCTATTGGATTTTAGGTAAATGGTGCAACGAGTTACACGAAATTTTGCACAATGTATCGAATTGAGAGCGGTAAGAGCCACCTTTGAACAACTTGAAAAGGAGTCTGCCAAAGTGGGTCTGGCAGTAAACGCGAGAAGACCAAGCTGATGGTATCAAAGCGCAAGACGACCAGTTGACTCGTACCAACTGTGGAACTTGAGAAATACAGCTTCGAGGTAGTCAAAGGTTTTATATACCTTGGTACCGCTATAAGTAAAACTAATTACATCAGTTTTGAAACTCGGAGGAGGATAGTGTTGGCCAACAGATGCTACTACGGTCTGAGTAAGCAACTCATAAGCAAGGCCTCCTCACGCCAGACCAAACTCACACTCTACAAGACGCTGATACTACACGTGCTATTATATGGATCTGAGGCATGGGTACATACGGTCTGAGTAAGCAACTCATAAGCAAGGCCTCCTCACGCCAGGCCAAACTCACACTCTACAAGACGCTGATACTACACCTGCTATTATATGGATCTGAAGCATGGGTACATACGCAAGCAGTTCAGATAGCTCTTGGAGTGTTTGAGAGAAAATTTCTCCGATAGATTTGTGGCCCGATCTGCGTTGACGGTGAATATCGCCGTCGAATGAACCTTGAGCTATACAAGCTATTCTCGGACATCGACATTGTTAGATGTATTAAGCTGCAGCGACTACGTTGGCAAGGTCATGTTGTGAGACTGGATGAAGATGCCCCAGCCCAAAAGGCATATAAAAACGGAACCAGCTGATGGTTCATGCAGAAGGGGAAGGCCACGATTGAGATGAGAAAATCAAGTGGAGGACATCATTGCCGAATATGATCTTTCAAACTGGAAAAACTGCGAAAAAGACAGACCCGCCTGGGAATCTTTAAAATCCATATAAAAGTACAAAATCCTCGACTTGAGTGGCTTTTATACTTAATCGACGATTTTAGTGGTCCCTTAGAAAATCAAGGCTTTTAGCGGTCCCTTAAAAAATGCATGCCTATATTGGTCCCTTAAAATATTCACGACTTTAGTGGTTCCTTCAAATATCCACGTGGTGTCCCTAGAAAAATCCTAAAAATGCATGCCTATATTGGTCCCTTAAAAAATCCAAGTCTTTATAGAGTTGCTTCTCACAATGGGGCAAAATTATCTAAAACAATTCTCGATTTTAATTTTTAAAGATTTTCAATGGGCTGGTAAATCAATACCAATGCTTGTTAAGATTTGTAACTTTACACATATATAATTGAAGATTTAAAATAGAAGAAAAATAATTTGCAAAAAAATGTTGTTATTGTTTTGTTGTTGTTTTTGTAATTAAAGAAAAGTCCTTATTTTTGATGGCGGACATGATAACTCCTCACTGGAACATCGGAATCCGAAAATTCCAACGGTGTTAGAAAGAGTACATGTCTGGCTCTCGTATGAACTTTTTACTGACTTCGCTCTAAAATTAACAAATGGTGGACCTTTGAAAAAATGTTTTTGGAAAATCGCCGATTTTTTACCAAAACCCAAGTTAAAAAATAAGGAAGATCTTCACCGATTGGCTTTATCCTAGTTCATACGATAGCTATACACTCACAGAGAAACGTGTAAAAATTTGAAATCGTTTGGCTTATTAGTTTTTGAGTTATCGTGCCCGCCATTCGCAAAAAAATGTTTAGAGAAAAACGCGTTTAAAGTTTGAGAAGCCCTTTAGCCGTCACTTGATGCTGACACCATAAATCGACTATATCTTCAAGAGTTCTTGAGATTTTCATTTGAAATTTTGTAGGACACCAGTTGATTAGTTGTACCAATTACTTAAAATCGGACGAAAATATATAAAAGCTATATAGAAATCTAAAAAGATGGTTGTACTAATTTCAGTATGCGTTTTGCATATCGGCCACATTTGAAGTTTTTGAAGCATCATTTACTTAAAATCGGGAGAAAATATATATAGTAGCTTTATCCAAATTTGAACCGATTTGAACAAAACTTTATATTAACTTAACATTGGTGTACCATTAACTTAAAATCGTACAAAACTATATATGGGAGATATATCTAAATCGGAACAGATTTTCAGTACGTTGTGCCAAATTTTGTGCCAATCGGACCCACCTGGGGAGTTTGGTGCATAATTTATATCTAACTTTTAGGTTATACTAACTTCAGTACGTTGTGCAAAATTTTGCGTTAATTATGTCAAATATATATATATATATATATATAGAAGCTATATCTAAATCTGGCCCATTACAGTAGTCTAGACCTAATTCATTACGCTGTGCCAAATTTCGTACAAATTGAAATATATATAGGAACTTTGGTACACCATTTACAATCTGGACCGATTTTCTGGAAACTTAACACACATCATTCTATACCTAATTGATTACGCTGTGCCAAATTTCGTACAAATCGAAAGATATATAGGGCCTTGGGTGCACCGTTTACCTTAAATCCGACGAAAAAATATATGGAAGCTAAATCTAAATCTGAACCGATTTTCAGGAAACATAGCACATATCATTCTAGATCTGACTCATTACGCTGAGCCAAATTTCGTGCAAATCGAAAGATATGTATGGATTTTGTTGCACCATTTACATTAAATCGGACGAAAATATATATGGAAGCTAAATCTAAATTTGAACCGATTTTCAGAAAACTTAACACAAATCATTCTATACCTAATTCATTACGCTGTGCCAAATTTCGTACAAATTGAAAGGTATATAGGAACATTGGTGCACCATTAATATTGGACGAAAATATATATGGGAGCTTAACTAAATCTGAACCGATTTCTTCCAATTTCAATAGGGTTTGTCGTTGGGCCAAATAATTGGCCTATGCCAAATTTTATCCAAATCGGATTATAAATGCAACCTGTACTTTGGTCACAAAAATACATGGACGGACATGCGTAAATGGACTCAGAAAGTTATTCTATGCATATTCTCAAAAGGAAACATGTATCTATCTCGTTTCCTTTTGCCTGTTACAAACATATGTACAAAGATATAATACCCTGTGCAACAGTGTGCTGAGAAACCACAACACGCGTTCTTGTGGTTTCTGAGAAATCATTCTTTCAAAAATCTACGCCCTGTTGTGGTTTCTGAGAAATCATTCATTCAAAAATCTACGCCCTATTGTGGTTTCTGAGAAATCATTCCTTCTACGCCCTATTGTGGTTTCTGAGAAATCATTCCTTCTACGCCCTATTGTGGTCCCTAAAAACAAAATCATTAAAAAATCCCGTGCTTATTGTGGGTCGCTGGAAATTTTTTTTTAAAAAATCCCGTGATTATTGTGGATCGCTGGAAATTTTTCTTTAAAAAATCCACGCCTTGTTGTGGATCACTAAAAAATGCATTTTTCTACAGCTTTATACTTACCGGCATCTGCTTCTCATTCTTTGGAGAGATTGAATTTAAAAAATCCACGCCTTGTTGCGGATCACTAAAAAATGTTCTTTAAAAAATCCACGCCTTGTATTGGTCCCTGAAAAAATCTTCTTTAAAAAATCCCCGTATTATTGTGGTCCCTGAAAAAAATATTAAAAAAAAATTATTGCGTTACCTGAAAAAAATTATTTAAAAATTCCACGCCCTATTGTGGTCCCTAAAAAAATATTCGTGGTCCCTGAAAAAGTATTCCTTAAAAACTCCACGCCTTATTGTGGTCCCTGAAAAACATTCTTGTTGCGGTCCCTAAAAAATATGCTTTAAAAATCCAGTCCTTGATGTGGTCTCTGAAAAATATTCTTCTAAATATCTTCGCCTTAATGTGGTCCCTAAAAAAATATTCCTAAAAAATCCACGCCATATTGTGGTCGCTGAAAAAATATTCTTAAAAAATCGACGCCTTATTTTTGTCTCTAAAACAATATTCTTCTAACTATCTACGCCTTGTTGTGGTCCCTAAAAAATCCACCCCTGGTGTTGGTCCCACTAAACCTCGACACCACACAAAAACTTTCACTTCTACCCCACATCACATGAAAAATGAGTTTTGTTGGGGGGTAAACCTTTTTAAAGTTTTCCACGCAATACACCACACCATTGGAATTTGTCCGTTTGGTAAAGTTGTGTTCAACAAAACACCTGAGTCAAGAATAATAGGTCTTTTTAAAACAATAACTATTCATGCAATTGTGGGTGTTTGTAAACTAATGGCTTGTTGGGAACATTTACCAAGATATATTTATGTGTGTGAAAGTTACTGCTCTTTCTGCTAAAAGTATTAAAGAAATCTCAATAAACAACAATTTGACACAGAATTATATTCTATGGGACAGTGAATTTGATTTTTAAAACTACTTAACACATAAAAAATGACTTCAAAGTTGAGTGGAGCATACATTTTTTTAAAAGCTAGTAAATTTTTACTCAAATACGTATTTAGTTTTTACTCTAGCCTACAAACGTTAAACGGTTATAAGTTTGCTCCTTTGTTCACAAAGTCTGCTCGAATGAAATGTAATTTAGCATAGGTTGCAGTATGACATATAGATAAATATCGCATATTTAAGTTCGTACAAATTCCATGGTCCTTCAAAAATGCGACATCTGTTAGGATCAGGGCTGCCAGATTTGACGATTTATCGTCATTTTGACGATTTTTTGATCAAAAATTGAAAAATGACGATTTGACGATTTTTGCCCAAAAAATGACGATTTTTGGTCATTTTAGTAATATTGCAATATTTGGATTCTTTTTGTTATGGCAACATCAAAAATGTATAAAGCGAAAGAAAAAGTAAAAAAAGAATATGAATATTTGGCATATGTGTGTGAGGTATACTTTGTATTGTTACAAAGCCAACAACAGTTTACGTTTACCCAGATAGATGAAAAACTACCAATTAGCTGTGCCGTTCTCTGGGTAGACATCAACAAAACAAATACAAGTTAACGGTTGTTGTTTTTTGACACGGGCAAATAGAAGAAAATTGGTGAACGGAAAAGTTGTTATTAAATTTAAGTTTCAATTTATACAAAGTTGTTACAATTTTAAAATGATTCGATTTGAAAGCATTTTTAAAATTGTATCTATGATAAGTCCCACTTATATTAGTTATTTCCACATTTTGTGAACGAAGATGAAAAACAAAAATTGGATTCAGAATTTCGCGAACTAAGGTTGTTTGATTTTGATTTGTGAAAATGATGAAACCGATTTATTTCCTTTTTTGGAATGCAGTATTTGATTTGAAACGTGGTGATGGTTCATATGTTTTTCCTATAATAACTAAATTTGTACGGAAGGCAATGGTATTATCCCATTCCTCAGCAAATGTTGAGCGTGTTTTCAGCCAAGTAAATCTTAATAAAACGAAAAGTCGCAACTGCCCCCAATAAGGATTCAATGGAGAAATTTATACCAAAGATTATTTAAAAATTAACAAAACAAATTGTTATGATACGTTAATTAAAACCGACATGTTGAAAATGATTAACACAAATATTTCTTTTCAAAATGAATGACTTTATTAACACTAGAACGCCGAAGGCGGTCATTTTGACCGCTTTCCAATTTCAAGTACAAAAGCAACTGTGCATTTAATGACACTTTTATTTTAAATTTAGTGATTTTTTATAATAAACGTAGTTCTATGAGATACAAAAAGACACCAAATTTAAATAAAAAGTGTCTTTAAATGCACAGTTGCTTTTTTACTTGAAATTGGAAAGCGGTCAAAATGACTGCCTTCGGCG
Source organism: Musca vetustissima (assembly GCF_032173495.1). NCBI lineage: Eukaryota > Metazoa > Arthropoda > Insecta > Diptera > Muscidae > Musca > Musca vetustissima. The sequence continues at coordinate 52,230 of NW_026885482.1, forward strand.
TTCTAGTGTTAAAGTCGAATGACTATTCAAATATTTATTTATAAAATAAATGAATTTCTTGATTAGCTTTAAAAAACCTCTTTTATGTTCCTTTTAATAAAAAATATATTTAAATATATCTAAATGTGCGTATTTAAATTTTTGACGATTTTTGATAAAAAAAATCGTCATTTTGACGATTTTCCCAAAAAAAATCTGGCAGCCCTGGTTAGGATGTATTTGTTGAATATACTCGATGTATTGAATATACTCATATAGTCGGCCCTATCCGACTGGTTTTCTAGTATTTCTAGAGATCACAATTATGACCCGAGCATCACCAAATTTAGATGTAGAAGAGGATCTGGCCAAGTAATAAACATAAATACTTACATGATTATCAGTAAATATTTAGCAGGGACCAATACTTCCGTTATATGGCGTATATATTTAATCCTTAAAGATAGAGGTTGGAGAAGTTGACGGAAAAGTTAAAAGGAGTTAAAGGAACCAAGTCTTATGTGTGCATAATAACAAAACCTTTATCTTAGGTCTTGAACGTGCATTCTGGGTATATAAACCAGTGTAATAAAGAGTAGCTGTTGAGCTCTCGTCGGTCAAGGGGCTGAATATATATTCTAATAATGCTCAGGCTCGAAATAATGTTTATATGGGAAATTACAAAAATCTTTTAAATTCCTTGAAGCTGAGATTTGCAAGGTTATAACTCGCGAAATATGAACATATTGCATATAATTTAAGGGATAGCTATACACTCACAGAGAAACGTGTAAAAATTTGGAATCGATTGGGTTATTAGTTTTTGAGTTATCGTGCCCGCCATTCGCAAAAAAATGTTTAGAGAAAAACGCGTTTAAAGTTTGAGAAGCCCTTTAGCCGTCACTTGATGCTGACACAATAAATCGGCTATATCTTCAAGATTTCTTGAGATTTTCATTTGAAATTTTGTAGGCACATTCTATAATTAGTGTAGATTCGAATTATATCAACAAAATTTTTGACCCCATTTGAATGGGGGGGGGGTCCCTTAAATTCATTTCTATAAAATGAAGTGTTCTTGTCAAAATCTTAAAATATTGGTAATATATAATAAGTTTGGTGGAAGCTGTGATGGTGGTAATGTAAAAAAATGGGTGAAAATGTGTTGAAGCCAACGAGTTTTTTGTGTTCGTTCCTGATTCGTGGCTAAACTACACAACGCACGCACATGTGATCAGTGACTAAGTTGCAGAATACCCCATGGACAATATTGTTCTAATGTATGTTTTTTTTTCGATATAATCACTGCATCCACCCAAAAAGGATGCTGACATTTTGAAGCCGGATTTTCGGTGTTTTTTGAATTTTTCTTATAATTAGGATGCGCATCCAGATAATTGACTAAACTAATTATAGGATTGTAGAACTCGTGATTTTGCTTCGTTTAGTGTATATCTCATGAATGTGCTCACCGTAGCTTCTTTGCAATTGGGTTCCAAAGACGAAAATTTGGTGCGTAAATTTTTATAAAAAACATATTTTTTGAGTCTAAAATTAAGAAAGTCCATTCAAATTCCGTGGAACCCCGCGTGATTTTAGGTTTTTTACGTGCCGGATCTAATGAGCCCATCCATGTTCAATTCCGCCCAATAAAACGGCGGATATAGGTACCTTGAATGTGGGAAAAACTGCAAAAACTTATTTTGACAAATTCGCGTATATAATCGCGTTTCTCTTCGAATTGATTGCACATACATTCATTCTTGTGTTATCATATTCGCGAATATGTGTGAAAATAGGTCAAAAATATATCGATACGCGAGTAATATGCGTATTTTATCCAAAATCGATTGTGGAGGCACATCCGCGGTTCTTAACCGATTCTTTTAAAATAGGTGTACTTTTGTGTATTTTCATTGCAGATTACTGAAATCTAATGCGCATAAAAATCGTATGCACGTTGCGTCATTTTTAGCCATTTTTACAGTTTTTTGCATAGTAAAGTACATCGAGCGGCACACTTTGGCCGCTAAATGAAACATCGAAAAATGCATAATTATTGATAGACATTGATTCGGTTTATACGAAAACCGCATGCGCATCAACTGATTTCAACTGATACGCGAATTGCATGCTTTTAAATATTGGTAATGTGTATGTATTGTAACTGCAATATATTTAGTAATTTTTACAGTCGAAACTGTTATCAGATGAATATTTAACAATCATCTAAAAGTATTTGAAGAAAAAAGCGTCGCATATTTTAGAAGATTAAGGCAAAACGGTATTCCCTTAACCATACTATAAAAATCGAAAATTCAAAAAAACATTTCGATTTAATTAAAAAATTTATTTATTTTATTTTCAGATATCTTCATGCTTCTATTTGTTTTTCGCGACAATTTAACCGGAATTCAATGTGATTTGACAAGTATGCAAAGAAAACAAATGTGTTTAACCATTTGTGAAGAAATTCGCGAATTACAACAAATAGGAATTAATTTTATTTATATTTGAAATACAAGATTTAAAGCCGCTATAACTTTTGTGCGCAGCATCCGAATTTGTGAACGCGTACATATTTCGAATCAGCATATTTTTCTTAACCTATGTACCAAAAATCATGAATGTGCTCGCAAAAAAAATTTTCAAATTTTTTTTATGGAATTTTAAAAGAATTTTGTAATTTCCCATATATGGTAGGCCCGTCCGACTATGCTGCTTTACTGTGAATTAAACATAATTTTAAAATATTGTGAGTTACGTATATTGGATTTTCTTATTACGATTTTTTTACCAGTGAGGTGAGTTCAAAAGTGGGACGGAACGACTATATTATACCCTTTGTCGCTTTGGGTACATACAAGAGATTCTAATATGTATAACATCCTGTCGATAGAACAGACATAGCATTATTAGAGGACCATTGTAATGGAATTGGGCGAAATCAAATTTGTGATCCACATAGATATTTGAACCAATAAAAAACCAGTAAGGAAAGTAGTAAAGTCGGACGGGCCGACTATATGATACCCTTCACCACTGTGGGTATATTAAAAAGATGCATCCTAACAGAAGGGCCATAACATGAAATTGACCTTTATCTAAATGTGAATCGACTTAGATCAATCCATAAACATGTCATTCGTTTGTTACAAAGGGACAAAATTATGTAAAGCAAATATCAATCGGGCACCCCTTGAATATTTGGAGCCTAATTATCACGAAGTCGGTCGGAAATACATACATATGTCCTTCTACACGCAATTGCGCCAATCTCTTCTGAAAAAACGTGAAGAGTTTGGTGCCAAATTAACTTAAAATCGAATGAAAGTATATATGGAAGCTACATCCCAATATGAACGGATTTCAACGGAACTTGTCACAGCTTAGGTGACACTAATTTCTGCACGTTTTTTTTCCTAATGGACATATTTTGGGTCCTTGAGTTCTACTTAAAGTCGGACGAAAATATATACAGGAGCTATATCTAAATCTTGACGGATTCCAACAAAACTTGACACACGTTTGGCTATAATATCTAAAGTACGTTGTGCAAAATTTTGTGTCAATTGGCCTAACGTTGAGCCTTTGATGCACCATTGATTTAAAATCGGATGAAAATATATATGGGAGTTATTTCTAAACCCTAACTGATTTCAGCAAAACTTAACACATGTTATGTTACACAAATTTTAGTACGTTGTGCAAAATTGTGTGGCAATCCATCTAACTTTGGGTCTTAAAATCTGACAATTTTCTGCAAACTTTACACACATCATTTTAGATCAGTTACTGAATTGATCTACGTCAAATTTCGTGCAAAATTAAAATTAAATCGGACGAAAATATATATAGGAGCTATATCTAAATCTGAACCGATTTTCACAAAACTTAACACACATCGTTTTAGGGTTTATTCAGCACGCTATGTTTAATTTCGTGGAAATCGAAATATACATAGGGACTTTGGTGAACCATTTACATTAAATCGGTCGAAAATGTATATGGGAGCTATATCTAAATCTGAACCGATTTCCAAAAAATTTTACACACATAATTCTAGACTTATGTCAGTTCGCTATGCCGAATTTCGTGGAAATCGAAAGATATATAGGGACTATGGTGAACAATTTATATTAAATCGGACGAAAATATATATCGGAGTTATATCTAAATCTGAACCGATTTTTCCCAATTTCAATAGGGTCTGTCCTTGGGCCAAATAGACGAGCCGTGCCAAGTTTCATCAAATTCAGATTATAAATGCGACCTGTACTTTGTTAACAATTTAACATTGACAGACGGACGGACGAACATGAATAGATCGACTTAAAAAGTGATTCTATGCATATTCTCAAAAGGAACCATGTGTATATCTCGTTTCATTGTACCTGTTACACAGTGTGGTGAAGGGTATAAACACACAAACATGCCATTCTGCCAGACTTGTACTATTTCTATAAAATAAAGCAACATTATATATTATACGTTGTGTAAAAATATGTCACAAATATTCGGAGTTTGATGCTGCATTTCAATTCAATTCGAATCATAAATGGTTAACAACTATCGTGTCTTTTACAAAAACCCCGGAATACTAAACTACAGATACTCGGTTTGTAGGGAGGTTGACTATACATTGAAAATCCAATTACAGCCAATTCCGATGACAAACGTGCACAACATCCCCAAAATACCGAATATTGGGGGGTACCGTTATATGGGTGCCAAACCGAAACATCAATTAATATTAATAATCTTTTGTAGGGAGGTTGGCTAAACATTCAGAAGCCAAATTACCAAATTGCAGCCAATTTCAAAATGCCGAAAATTCGAAGGAACGGTTTTATGGGTGCCACCCCGAAATTTGAGTCAAATTTAAGGATTTTTAGTGGGGATATTGACTACACATTCAGATCCAGAATGCCAAATTACAGCCAAATGATTTGACTCATCTATAATAACCGTTCAATTTTTTCATTTAATTTCAAAATCCACAACCTTATCTCCATTTTCTACTTTAACTGCATACCCATTATCTTCTTCAACTTTAAAATGTAAAGTTTGTTTATCGGAAAAATGTCCTTCCTCTCCCTCTGCTTTTAAACATTTTTTTAAGTATATATATATATATATATATATGTGTGTTTGTTCTTTACAGATTGCTTTGTGGTTTCTGTGGTATAATACACCCGCATTGCACATCACATCACAGTCAGTTAGTCATCATCACTCTCTGTGTGGCCAAAGTACCGACAAAGATTTCAATTTTTAAAACGACGCCCCCATTAATTTGCTAGAATAACTAACTTTTCGACAAAATGACTTTATCTCATTGTAATTGTAAAAGACAAAGTCACAGTCTTGCATTCATTCATTCGTTCACTTGTTCATAAATAATTCAAGATTTCTTTACAAAAGCATTTAAGTTACTTACATAGAAATTAAAAATACATTTGAAATTAAATTTAACCATAAGTTGATGAAGATTAATTTGAATGATGTTTATAAAAAAATTATTTCATTTAGAACGGGGATTCTATTCTGATTTCAAAACATTTACTAAAAAGTTGATTGATTGATCAGGTCCTGACTTGTAGAGGTGAATTTCTTAAAAGCTGACGAAAAATCTGATTTTTAAGTTGTTTCTTTTGTCATTGACATTATGTAAATTACTTTCAGTTGTTCGAAAATTCGTATGTCCATCATGGAAATCAAATTCAATCTCTTTGATGGACTATATTCTCAACTGGAAATTATACCTATGAAAACAAATTTTCCACATTAATGCAAATCAAATGTTTCAAAAACAGATAAACCAATAACAACAACTTCAGTGAGTATTTCCAGGAAAAGGTTTATGAAATGATGTATACGATTTGGTATTGTTTTTCTCATATTTGCCTAGAGGCAACTGTACGTATATATATTCGTTTACAGATAATATACGTTATAATGAAAACCAGTGAGCGGAGCAGTATAGTCGGACGGGGCCGACCATACGATAACCTACACAACTACGAAGGAGTTCTAAGTTTCTAAGAAAGTTTATTTCGTGACATTTGCACCCTCTTGCCCGATTAGAGGTCAACAGCACATCTTCCATACACTGACATTATATAAGAATATTAATAATATTCAGTACAGCCCTTCTTATTACTTGTCCAAATTGACTTCATCGTTGTATGGTGATGATCGGTTTATAACTGTGGCCTATAGATCGATTCGAAAAATTGCAAAAAAAAGTTTTCTGTCCACTTCATTCCAAAATTATTATCAGATCATTATTAGCGCTGTCCTTGACCATAACTGGAACCCCATGAACAATTTTTGGCCCTCTAGTGTGGTAATGGGTTACTAAATAATATCTGAATATGTAAGCACCCGTAAATATTTAAGTTTAACTCCCACATACGAGAACATACGACAATATAATTGGTATCAATTTAAAGGTCAGGCACTCCTCTTGGATATACTAGCAACTTCTCGGGTCTATATCCTTTAGGAGTAAATATATACGCCATAGAATCCAAATTTTTGTCATTTTTCACACAAAAGTCAGGGTCCATTTGACCCGCTAAATATTGACTGATCTTTATCAAAACTGGCATGCTCAATCTTTGGCCCGATCCCATTCTCCATGTAAAAATTTACGATGTTCGGACCATAAATTAAGTATTTGGTTCATTTCATCCCCTAAATATTAACCGATCTTTACCAGAAACAATAGGGGTCTTCATTGGACAGAACCCATCCTACATGCAACATTTCGTGAAGATTGGTATTTATGGGAGACCTAATTCATTACGCTAGGACTTTGGTGCTACAATTACATTTAATAGGACGAAAATATATGAGAGCTATATCTAAATCTGAACCGATTTTCAAGAAACGTAACACACATAATTCTAGGGCTAATTCATTACGCTGTGCCAAATTCCGTGCAAATCCAAAGATATATGGGGACTTTGGTGCACCATTTACATAATATCGGCCGAAACTATATATGGGAGCTATATCTAAATCTGAACCGATTTTCACAAAACTTAGCACACGTCTTTCTAGACTTAATTTAATGAACTATGCCAAAATTCGTGCAAATCGACGGATTTTCAGGGACTTTACTGCACCATTTACGTAAAATCGGGCGAAACTATATATGGGAGCTATATTTAAATCTGAACCGATTTTCACGAAATTTAGCACATAGCATTTTAGACTTAAGTCAGTACGCAAAATTCGTGCAAATCGAAAGATTTTGAGGGACTTTGGTGAACCATTTACCAAAAATCGGGCGAAACTATATATGGGAGCTATATCTAAATCTAAACCGATTTTCACGAAACTTAGCACATATCATTCTAGACTTAATTCAGTACGCTATGCCAAAATTCGTGCAAATTGAATAATTTTGAGGGACTAAATTCCGAAAATCAGGCAAATATATATATATATATATATATATATATATATCTAAATCTGAACCGATTTTTCCCAATTTCAAAAGGGTTGGTCCTTGGACCAAATTTCAGCCAAATCGGACTATAAATGCGACCTGTACTTTGTTTACAATTTAACATCATCAGACGGACGGACGGACGGACCGCCGGACAGACGGACATTCGTAAATCGACTAAGAAAGTGATTCTATGCATATTCTCAAAAGGAACCATGGGTCTATCTCGTTTCCTCTTGCCTGTTACAAACATATGCATAAAGACATAATACCCTGTACCACAATGTGGTGAAGGGTGTAAACAGAAACAATACATAGATGGCCTATGACCATTGTTGATATTGGTCATAGGTCATCTATGTAGGTTATCCCTTTACAGCAAAATGACGAACAACAGCAAACCACATTTTAAAATGTGTGACATCTATATTGAAACAACAATTCCGTATATCGGCATCAAATTTGAGCTGTGGTACAGGGTATTATTTCAACACCCTTCACCCCACTGTGGTACAGGGTATTATGTCTTTGAGAATATGCATAGAATCACTTTCTAAGTCGATTTATACATGTCCGTTCGTCCGTCTGTCCATGTTAAATTGTAAACAAAGTACAGGTCGCATTTATGATTCGAATTGGATGCAATTTGGAATTGGAAAAAATCGGTTCAGATTTAGATATAGCTCTCATATATATGTTCGCCCGATTTTAAGCAAATGGTGCACCAAAGGGTCAAATTTAAGCGAAATGGCACGAACTGAAGTTAGGATAGCCTAACGTGAACAAGTTTTATTGAAATCAGTTAAGATTTAGATATAGCTCCCATATATATGTTCGTCCTATTTTAAGCAAATGGTGCACCAAAGAGTCAAATTTAAATTTAGTTCGGGAAAGGGGACCGAAACAATGCCTCCAGCGTGTCGATTACGGATTAACATTAAAAACTAAAATAGTTGATCTCTTTTGAGATTTATAGCAAAATCTTATGGTGCGTCCAGTCAGAATTTTCTGACCTGATATAATCCCATTTGAAATGAGTTTTCAATAATTTCTTGACAATATGGGACCAAAAAGATCTCTTTAGCTAGTCTATTGAGGTTTAATCTTAAATCTATTGATAGTATTGGTAAAGACATCACATACCTAAAATGCGCGGATTTCAAGAAATCAGAATCCGAACATTTTCAAACTCTCTTAAAAAGCGGTAATATTGCCTTCACCTTTTTAAGAATACCATCCGTCGTAAACTTTAAAATGCCGCTAATTATGAATAAAACTGAATCTTGTTGCGCAGATTTTTTAATGTATATATTACATAATTCTGGCGATAGTTTCATTAAAATGTTTAAATCGATGTTAGATATCGCTTACAAACCTATTACTTCGAAATAAAGATATTTCAACTCCAATCACTTCTCATTAAAATTGATATTAAAAAGTAAGCCGTATGAGTTGCGGAAAACACATAAAATCGGTCGGAACATTTAAATGACTGCTATAATAATGTAATTTTCGCCACGATGCTGATCACATTAATCCGGAATGCGAAACTAAAGCCTGACTACCCAATGGAAAACCTCATACTAAAATGCTGCCAATTGACTATAAAACCGAATTGAACTCCCCAAAATATATATGATATGTGGGAGAATGAGAATACGCAATACAGTCAATTTGATTTCGGTTGCAAATGTTCACAAAATTCCCAAATATGGGAGGTACAGATAGTGAAATTTTCTTCGAAATTAAAGACAATTTAATTGAAGATGTATACGAACTCCTTAAAATATCGATATCTGAATGGAAAATCGACGATCCTACATGGTAATCATTTCAATTATTTTAAAGTATAAAGAGATTACAAGATGCATTCGGAGAAATGTAGTGTCAAAAATGAGTGGTTCAAATATATGATGGGATTGGATAACATAATTTTCCTTGGCATCAGAGAAATTAAAGAAATTACCTTCAAAAAATATGAAGGGTACATACAGTGTAAATTCAGTTAATCCAGATTTATGTACAATTTACGTTCACACCGAAAAAATTACGATATTTTAAGTCATAACAGCTAATCGGAATCACGTTCGACCTACACAACTATGTTGTCAAGATATTATAGCTTTGTGTGGCTCAAGAGTTTATAACGCAGCGAAATATTGGTCATAGACCCATTTTTTTAGTAAATGGAGCAACTATATTAGTCCGATTGAGACAAAATTTTGCATAGAGTACTGAATTAGGTCCAGATTGATGTATAAGAACTTTTTGGTGAAATCGGTTCAGATTTAGAAATAGCTCCTATATATATTTTCGTCCGATTTTAGAAAAATGGTGCACCAAACTCAAAATATTTGTCCGATTGAGACAACATTTTGTCTCATTATTTCATACTGGACTCATATTTTATACAAATGTTAAACCAAAAATTCAAGTCTGCCCGATTGAAGTGCCATATTTCAGAATATTATGCGTATGGTTTTTTACACCCTCCACCATAGTATGTAGGGTATATTAATTTTGTCATCACGTTAGTAACTCATCCTGATCAGGGTAAAATTCTAAGACGATCTGGCCATGTCCGTCCGTCTGTTGTAATCACGCTATCTTCTGAAGGAATTGAGATAGGGTGCTGAAGTTTTGCATATGGTTGTCATTTGTATGCAGGCAAGTTTGAAGATAGGATATATCGGTCCACGTTTAGGCATAGCCCCCATAAAGGTGTACCCCCCAAATTAAAAATATAGGTCCACTTTTTCTGGTAGCACCCATATAACTGTAATTCCTATCCTAATGTATCGAAATAATCATTTCCGACCCTATAAAAGACGATCTAAGCATTTCCGTCTGTCCTTCTGTCTGTTGTAATCACTCTAGCGTCTAAAGCGAATTGCGATATCACGAACATCGTAGTCTTTCGGTGTAAACTTAATGTGTCAAAGGCAAAGAATTACGAATATACTCGGAAAAAAATTTTTACCACATTTGATGTTTATAATGCACGTGTTTAATATCCTTTGCCTACTTCTCTATATACATACTCATATGTGTGTAGATATATTGATTGTAGGCACATGCAACCAGTAGATTTTTCTCCTTGTGTTATCCGTAGATATCTCTGTGTGCATGTGTTCGCTATATAGTTGACTTGTTTGTTTGTTCGTCTGTATAGATATGTGTATGTGTGTGTGCGTCCGTTCTTGTTGTAAATGTTTTAACATCATCATGTCACATGGACAGTTTGCTGAGTCAATCGTTTGAAAAATTTATAATGCCTCTGACTACTCTGTCTCTCGCTTGCTGGCTCTCTCTCTCTCGCCACTAGATTTTCTTTTCGACAAAAGCCTAATGGTCATGTCCTTATAAATGCCGTTCTGTAGATGACGGCACCGAACTTGCATGCCTGCTCCAAAGTGATAAAGTATGTATGTACGATTGAGTGCGTTCGTATGTCGAACGTATACTCTGTTTTTGTTTAGAAAATGTGGTATGTTCGATTTGCCGTAAAACTGTCAAATGTGTAAAGGTTTCATGTTACCGCCTACCAACCAACCAACCTATCATCTATTGCAAAGTGTTCATTGGACATATTATCGATACAGGTCCAACAAGAAGCAAAGTAACCAAAAAGCAAGATGAAAACTTGTAGTTTTTGATTGCATTTTTCACTTTGTCTAATGATTTTGTCTTTCAACTTTTTTCTCTGTGTGTGTCTGTGTGGCAAATTGAAAGAGTTAATTTGCTATGGGTCGATTTAATTAAATTAACTTTTAATAATGGAACATTAAATGATGTAGGATAAGAAAGTGTAATGGGTTGCAAAATATAAAAAGTCTATCAGGAATGATAAGTATTTACAGTATAAATTCATAAGCTCGATAGGGTATTAGGCAAGTTGTTAAGTAAACATTTTCATCTCGATATTATGAAATGTAACCTTCACTAAGTTTTATAAAATACCCTCAACAACTCTGAAACCAACAACAGCCCTGAAAAAGTGGGACAAAGATTTTATCTGTTCTAAATTTACAAAAATTATTCGTTTCGATCTCTCAAAATCGGCAGAGAATTTAATTAATTGAGAATCGGGTTGGATTGAGATATAGCTCTCATACATATTTTCTCCTGATTTCTTGAAAAAAACATTTCGTTTTCCCCATTAATCCAAATCTTCGAAAAGAGTACTGAATTGCTCTACATTGATTTATTTTCATGTAGATTCTCCATTACGTATGTCCTATAAATAGAGCTCCAATATGTGGAATATTTCTACAAGTGGCAATCAATTATGTCTCACTGGTTTCCGAATGGGAGTAAAATACCATATAAATCGATCAGATTCTTCTTTTGTCGAATATACCCTAAGAAAACGAGATAGACCCATGAGGATAGAATAACGTTCTGAGTCGATGTATGCACGTCCGTCCATCTGTCTGTCCATGTGTTATTGTAACCAAAGCGTAGGGCTTTCACAAAACATCACATCTTAGTCGGCAAGTTGCCATTCTTCTCATGTAAGGTTATTGTGTCTTAGTTCTTATGTTAGGTGTTTCTTAGGCAACCTCGATTACGTGATCATTTCTGATTCCAATATATATGCCATTCTGATTACTATATGGACATTTTTTCTTAAGATGTGACTAATCCATTTCCATTCTTATTCATTAGGTTTTACAGCTCTACGTTGTTTGTGATGTGTACACTGAGGCATTTGTTTATAAATACGTGCAAAATTTTACATTATGGTATGGCGATTTTATGTAGGCTTCGATTATAATCGAAACTGGGCTTTCCCGCAACAATGTGCTAATCTCGCCTTCTTCGGAATGATGATCTCGCTTTGTTTAGCCTATGGATTATTTCCTCTTCTGCACAACCACATGTTGTCAAAGTGCTTTTTAGATAGCTGAATTTATGTAGAAGAGACGTTCTACATTTCAAACGTTCAACATTTCAAATCTGGGAACTTTGAGCTTTAACCCTGTACAATATTAGATCATTGTGAGCCCAAAATTAAGATTTCATATTTTATACCCTTCGCTGTCAATGTGCATATGTTTGTAACAGGCAAAATGAAACCAGATAGACACATGTCACTTTTTAAAAATATGCATAGAATGACTTTCTGAGTCGATTTATACATATCCGCCCGTCTGTCTGTCCATGTTAAATTGTAAACAAAGTACAGGTCGCATTTATTATTCGAATTGGATGAAATGCCAAATATGTCACCTATTGAATTGGGAAAAATCGGTTCAGATATAGATATAGCTTCCATTTATATTTTCGTCCGATTTAAGGTAATTGGTGCACCAAAGTCACTAAATATCTTTCGATTTGCACGAAATGTGGCCTAGCATACTGAATTAAGCCTAGAATGATGTGTGCTAAGTTTCGTGAAAATCGGTTCAGATTTATATATAGCTCCTATATATATTTTCGTCCGATTTAATGTAAATGGTGCACCAAAAAATCTAAATATCTTTCGATTTGCACGAAATTTGGTATAGCGTACTGAAAATGGCGTACTGAAATAGGAAAATCGGTTCCGATTCAGATATAGCTCCAATATATATTTTCGTCCAATTTAAGGAAAATGTACAAAGTTCCTAAATATCTTTCGATTTGCACGAAATTTGGCACAGCGTAATGAATTGGGTCTAAAATGATATGTGTTAAGTTTCCTGAAAATCGGATTAGATTTAGATATAGCTCCCATATATATTTTCGTCCGATTTAATGTAAATGGCGCACCAAAGTCCCTATATATCTTTTGATTTGCACGAAATTTGGACCAGCGTAATGAATTAGGCCTACAATGATGTGTGTTAAGTTTCCTGAAAATCGGTTCAAATTTAGATATAACTGCCATATATATTTTCGTCCGAGTATATTTACACCAGAGTCCCTATACACTGCGTATCATAACTATACCGCACCTTTACTTCAATTGGTATCTTAGTTGACAAATAAAATTGACCCATTAAGTTATGGTTCACAATAAAACGATGAAAAACACATATTATTCAACAAAAATAATTAATTTATTCTTTATGGTTTCGCCGAATTCTGCAATTTCCAAGTTACTTGGTGCGTTGTCCTGCTAAAAAACGAGTCCTTCATTGTTGCTACTTTCCCAAAAAAGCAATAATTTGTCTTCCAAGACTTGAACGTACTCAATTGAATTCAGCCGACAACATGGAAATGTCAAATAAAGCATTCCGTGGCTATAAAATGCCCCCAGGACCATTAAGGAACCGCGACCGAAATATCTTGATTCCTAATTTTGTGAAAGTGCAACACCAGTAATTTTGAAAGTGCAGTATTCGGCGAAACCATAAAGAATAAATTAATTATTTTTGTTGAATAATATGTGTTTTTCATCGTTTTATTGTGAACCATAACATAAAGTGGCAATTTTATTTGTCAACTAAGATACCAATTGAATTAAAGGTGCGGCTATAGTTATGATACGCAGTGTATATCTTTCGATTGACACGAAATTTGAAAGAAGTATAGAATGATGTGTGTTAAATTTCCTGAAAATCGGATCAGATTTAGATATAGCTCCCATATATATTTTCATCCGATTTAATATAAATGGTGCACCAAAGTCCAACAACTTATTGAAGTTATTATAAGATGTGTGGCAAGTTTTGCTGAATTTGGTTCAGATTTAGATACAGTTAATATATATAGTTTCGTCAGATTTTATGTAAAGTGTGCACCAAAGACCCAAAATAATATAGTTTATATAACCTAGTATGTGGAAAATTTTATTAACATCCGTTCAAATTTGGATAGAACTACCATACATATTTTCTCCCGATTTTAACTAAATGATGCACCAAGAACTCAAAATGTGGCCGATATTCTGTGACAAGTTTCGATGAAATCGGCTTAGATTTCGATATAGTTTTTATAAATAATTTCGTCCGATTTCAAGTAAATGGTGCACCAAAATCCTCATGTTTATCAGGTATGTATCCAAATAATCAATCGGTATCCGATTGATATATGCTTTAAATTGGTTTACATAAGCAACTCTATATCTGACCAAATGAAAAATTTAGTATAGGTTGCAGAAAGATATGTTTATGGGTCCAATTTCATTTTACTGATCCTTCAAAAATGCGACGTCTGTTAAGATTCATATGTTGAATATTCCCAAAGTGCAATAGCCGGCCCCGTCCGACTTTACCACTTTCCTTACTGGTTCAAGATTCAATGCGGTACGCTATTCCAAATTTCGTCTCAATTGTCTACATCTTGGCAGATTGGTATACCGTTAACATAAAATCGGACAAAATTATATCTTGGAGCTATATTCAAATCTGAACCGATTTCAGCGAAACTTAATACATGTCATCATAAGCTCAATTCAGTATGCTCTGCAATATCTCGTAGAAATCGGACAAATATTCGAGCTAAATCTGAACCGATTTCAACAAAACTTAACACATGTCATTCTAGGCCCAATATGGTACACTATTCTAAATTTCGCCTCATTTGGCTAAACCCTGGGAGACTGGTGCACTATTTTTATAAAATCTTGAGAGGTTGGTGCACAATTTAACTAAAATCGAAAGAAAATATATGTGGGAGCAGTCTGAACCGATTTTCATAAATTTCAATAGGGCTCATTCTTGTGACAATTACCTGTGCTAAATTTCATCTTAATCGGATAATAAATGCGACCTGTACTTTGCTTAAAATTTTACATGGACAGACAGACATACGAACAGGTGTACACGCATAAAAAAGGGCATCAAGGTTTTCCAAGGGGACTATTTACAAAAAATAGAATCAAACCAGTGAGCGGAGCAGTACAGTCGGACGGGGCCGACCAAATGATACCCTACACAACTTCTACGAAACTATAACTACCTGTGGTTCTATATTCTGAGCTTGGACAATATTTCGCGATATTTGCACCCTCTTGACCGACTAGAGGTCAACAAATTTTACAAATTTTCAGTACAGCCCTTCTAATCACTTGTCCAGATTCCCTTCAGGGTGGGTTGTGTTGTGATGTTTGGCTTTCAATTTTGGCCTATAGATCGACTCCAAAAAAAAAAAACTCGAAGTGAGGCTCCAACGAAATTCTCATGC